>NW_026867646.1:0-139246 GCF_020745735.1 Hemiscyllium ocellatum
GAACAAACAGACCTTGGAGTAAAGTTTCATTGTTCCTTGAAAGTAGAGTAGCAGATAGGTTTAAGAGAAGGGTGAATTAGACGAATGGTGTGCTTTCCTTTATTGTTCAGAGTATTGAGTACAGAGTTGGAAGGTCATGTTGTGGGTCTACAGGAAGTTTAATTGGCCACTTTTGGAATATTGCATGCAAGTCTGGTCTCCTTCATATCAAAGGAAGTTGTAAAACTTGAAAGGGTCAGAAAAGATTTATAAGGATATTGCTAGGGTTGGAGCATTTGAGATGTAGGGAGAGCCTAAATAGGCTAGGGCTGTTTTCAGCGGAGCGTCGGAGGTGAGGGGTGATCGTATTACGGTTTATAAAATCATGAAGGGCATAGATAGGGTAAACAGACAAGTTGTTCTCCCTGGTGTGGGGCCATCCAGAAGTAGAGGGCATATATTTGGGTGAGCGGGGAAAAGATATAAAAGACAGCTAAGAGCACCTTTTTCATGCAAAGAGTATTATGTGTATGGAATGAGCTGCCAGATCAAGTGGTGGAGGCAAGTACAATTGCAACATTTAAAAGGCATCTGGATGGGTCTATGAATAGGAAGGGTTTGGAGGGATATGGACCGGGTCCGGTCAGGTGGGACTAGATTGGGTTGGAATATATGGTCGGCATGGACAGATTGGATCAAAGGGTCTGTTTCCATGCTGTACATCTCTATGACTCTAATTTAGAAATGACAATAATTTAACATGCACTGTCAAATAAATAAATGTTTATGTTATTAAATTGTAGCAAACATTAAGTTGAAGACTTGCAATTTTTAGAATGAATAATAAAGAAAGAAGAACAAAGAAAATTACAGTACAGGAGCTGACCCTTCTGCCCTTCAAGCCTGCACCGATCCAGATCCTCTATCTAAACCTGCTGCCTATTTTCCAAGGATCTGTATCCCTTTGTTACCTGCCCATTCATGTATCTGTCTAGATATATCTTAAATGATGCTCCCATAAAATACTCCAAATGTGCCCCGATCAGAGTCTTGTAAAGAGTCAGAAATCCATCCCTGCTTTAATATTCAAGTCCTCTCAAAATAAATGCCATCATTGTATTTGTCTTTCTGACCGGATAGGCTACCTGAAACAATGAAAATGTATGATGGACATTAACAAACTTCTTATGGAGTTACAAAAATGAACAGTGATTAAAGCATGCTGGCAAGTGGATCCCGGCCTTGAGTAAACTGTCTGTGTTAATCACATGCTGAAGAATCCAGACAGGCTGCAGCTCCCTCCAGACAGTTTGCAAATAATCCTGACAGCTACAGTACAGACCCTGCAATACCCTCCTGAAGCTGGACTTTAATGGGACATTAGAATGTCGCCCTTGGCCAGCAATATGCCAAACCCTGGTTGAGTCTGATTGATCAGGGTAAATGATCTGGGAATTTGTGTTGCAGACGTTTCGTCCCTGTCTAGGTGACATCCTCAGTGCTTGGGAGCCTCCTGTGAAGCGCTTCTGTGATCTTTCCTCCGGAATTTTCAAACCAATACAAACGCCGGAGGAAAGATCACAGAAGCGCGTCACAGGAGGCTCCCAAGCACTGAGGATGTCGCCTAGACAGGGGACGAAACGTCTACAACACAAATTCCCAGCTCGGCGAACAGAACCACAACAACGAGCACCCGAGCTACAAATCTTTCCCAAACTTTGAGGGGAAATGAACCTGATCATTCCATTGACAGATCCTCCATACCCTCCCAAGGGCTTGAAGACTTGGAAGGATAAGAATCACCTCAAAACCCCACAGCGTGTAGTAACTGGAGAATAACCACTGAGAAAGAAGACAACTCCAAGACTATTGGAAGAATAAGAAGGCATCACCACGTGGAGCCTGACCAAGTTCTAGTGTGGTGGTACACTATCAGCCAAAGTTAAGTAAAAGCATAATACACTTTGCAGTATTTTTTCATTACTTTATAGTAAACTGTATTGTACAAACACTGACTGTGTTCAATAAACAAATATTATTGTTTGTAAGAGTTGGCTCAGTACTTTTGCTGAATAGAAGCTTTTAAACACACTGCGCGGCCGATACAACACCTTTCTAACTATTCCCTCAACCTGCAAGTTTACCTTGAGACAATCCTGTATGAGAACTCACAACTCTGTTTGCACTTCAGATTTCTGAATTTCTTTACACTTATGGAATATTTCATGCCTCTCTTCCTCCTCACAAAGTGCATCACCTCATGCTTTCCCAAGATGTACTCCATCTGCCCCTTCTTTTCCCACTCTCCTATTCTATCTAAATCCTTCTGCAGCCTCCCTGCCTCCTCAATGCTACCTGTCCCTCTACCTACCTTTGTTTCATCTAAAAGCCTACCCAGAATGCCCTCAGTTCCTTAATATCGATCGTTTATGTACAAAGTGAAAAGTTGTGGTCCCAACTCTGAGCCTTGTGGGACAGCAGTTGTCATCAGCTGCTATCCCAAGAAGGACCCTTTTATCCCCACACTATACTTGCTGCCAGACAGCTAAGCTTCTGCACACACTAGTACCTTGCCTCTAACAAAATGGGACCTTATTGTACTCAGCAGCCTCCTGTGTGGCACCTTGTCACAGTCCTTCTTAAAGTTTAGGTGGATAACATCCACTGGCTTTCCTTTGTCTCACTTGCTTGATACATCCTCAAATAACTCTTACAGATTTATGAGGCATGACTTCCCCTTCATGAAACCATATCAATTTTACCCAATTTTACAATTCACTTGGCAAGTATTCAGAAATCTCATCCTTCAGAATGGATTCCAGGTTCTTACACATGACTGTCTGTCACTTTCTGCCTTTTGCCTTATTCCCTTCTTAAAGAGGATGCCACATTATCAACTTTCTCAGCTTCTGAGCATCTCCCTGATTCTAGAACTTCATGAAAGATCACCACAAGTGTCTCGTTTATTTCTTCAGCTATCTCCCTTTGCACTCTGCGATATCGCCCATCTGGTCCAGTTCATTCACCCATTTAGTTTTTCGAGCAACTTCTCCAAATAAGCTCTGCCCCCATGCTATCATGAATTTGTGGGACACTATTCGTGTCTTTCACTGAAAAAAACTGATGTGAAATAATTGTTCAGTTTCTGATCCATTATTTGTTCACCATTGCTATATCTCCAGCATCATTTTCTGTGTCCCAATGTCCATTTCTGCCTCTCTTCTGCCCTTTATTTATCTAAAGAAACTCATCCAGTCTTCTTTAATACTACTGGCTAGCTTACCCTCATATTTATATCTTCTCCCTCCTATTTCTTATTTTTTTTGCCCTGCATTAGTATTTGTAAGCTTCAAATCCTCTGGTTTCCCACTGGCATTTGCCATGTTATCTGATTTCTCTTTTGCTTTTACGCTAACCCTGATTTCCCATGTCAGCCATTGTTACCTCATCCTCCCTATACCATGCTTCTTTAGCTTGGGATGAGTCTCTTCTGTGTCTCCTGACTTACTCCCAGAAGGTCCCCCCATTACTGTTCCACTGTCTTTCCTGCTGGCCTACTCTCCCAGTCAATTCAACCCAGTTCCTCCTTCATACCTTTGTAGTTGCTTTTATTCAGCAGTAATATTGTGAACTCTGATTCTATCTTCACCATATTAAAATGAAGAGCAGGTTCAATGATATTATGCTCACTGCATCATAAAGCTTTCTTTACCTTAAGCTCCCTTATCAAGTCTGCCTCATTGCGCAACTGTAAATCCAGTATTGCCCGTTCCCTCGTTGCCTGCACCATAAGCTGCTCCAAAAAGCCATCTCATCGACATTCCACGAATTCCATTTCTTGCAAACCACTGCCAACTTGATTTCTCAGTCTACCTGCACATTGAAATCCCCCCAATCACTGTAACTTTGCATTTCCTAAACATCTTTTCTATCTCCTGATGTGTCCTCCGCCCCAGCTCCTGACTATGATTTGTAGGCCTGTACATAACTCCAACTATGGTTTTTCACCTTTTCTGTTTCTCAATTGTAACCACACAGATTCTACACCGTCTGTCCCTACTTTGAGTTTGGGAACAAAGTGATGGAAATATTAAACCTGATAGCATTATCACAAATTCATAGTTTAGCAATTGATTAAAAATATAAATATAATGGTCAATTCCATTGGCCACAATCTATTTATTAGGCCAAATATTCTGTCTGTACCAGGGAAGAATGCAGACATTTGAAACTGTTCGAAAAGCAAGGCATGAAGAGGACATAAGTCTATAAATAGATAAAGGTAGGTCAAGTGAACAGACAAATATGTTGTGTGGAGCATCGTAAGAAAAACTGTCTGCGCTCAAGATGTTGGTGGGACGAATTTAAAGGCAGTGTATTATTTTAAGTGAGAGATTGGGTTGAGGCACAGAGGAACCGGGCACTTGGATTACAAAATAAAACCTTTAGGTGTACATAAAGTTTTGAGGGAGGTAAGATAAATGTAGAAGCTTGCTCAAACAGAATACATTCAAAATTAGGGAAGATTTTCACAGTTTTGCAGGGTAGTACGAGTCCACATCGAGAGAGTGATGGCCATAATGACATGCAAATTAGTTCAGAGAAGATTCATTCAACTCACTCCTGTGAGGAATGTTTATTTCAGTAGGAAATCTTGAACTGACTGACTCCGGATCTGCTGGAGTTTAGGCGAACAACATGTGATCTTGAACCCCAGATTATTCCAAGTAGTTCTTTCAGTTTGAACTCTGAAACAATTTTTCAGCTTGTGAGAGAGATTACCAGGAGTGAATGGACAATAAAACTGAAGAATATCTCAATAAAGAAGATGTTGGTTGTTTTAACCCACCCAAAGTGTCGTGCATTTGTGAACTCTCTTCCCAGATAGCAATGAAGGATAAGACATTGAATATTCCTAAGGCAGAGGCAGGCAGAGTCTTGACTAAGAATGACGCACTAACATTGTAAGGGCAAAGGAGGAATGTGTAATTGAGGTCAGAATCAGATCATCCACGATCTTATTGCATGACGGAGCTGTATTGGTGACTTACACCTGATGCTAGTTTCGACATTTCTGTTGTTTTTTAGATCCTGAAAAATTATGAGACGATTCCCATGAACATGCAGACTGCTCCTTTCAGGTTATTAGGCACATCTTTCCACATGTGACTTTTAAACAGCCCTGGAAAAAGCACTCAGGAAAGTTTCATGGTTTTGGAGAAAGATCAGGAGCATAGGATTATTACAAGTCTATGCAATAATGAAGGGAAGTCTGTTTTTATGTTATTGGTTTCCTTAAAATAATGTTTCAAACAGCTGGAATAACGTTAGTGCTTTTGATGGACGATGCTTGAACTGAGCATGTGAATTATCTTGAATGTTTTCAGAGATGGCTGGGCTGTCCTAGGTTGAGTACGTGCTGATACTCCATGGGATGATGCTGGTTTGTAATCTCACCACTTACTGAGCACAGTTTGATGGAACAAATTAAAATGTCCCATTGGCTCGTGTTTCAAAATATATCAAAGGTTTCATGGCTGCCACCACATGGGATCATGTAATAAAGTAAAAGCCCATTGAGTCTGCACCATCCAGTGCTGACTCAAATGTTTTATAAAGTTTGTGCGGTTACGTTCCGAAACCATCCTCCCAGGCAATGAATTCTTGACACATATCATCTTCTGGGGTCAAAACAGATTCTACAAATCCACTCTTAGTATCTTCTCTTTCATTTCAAATATATATCCCCTTGTTTTTGACCAGTTGACTAAGGGGAACAGCTGTTGTCTGTTCATTCTGCCCAAACCTCTCATGCTCTTATACACCTCTGTCAGGTTCACCCCTCACCCATCTCTGCTCCAAAAGCAAATCAAGCCTATCTTCATGGTTTGAGTTCTCTCTTGTCTTGTTCCGTCTTCCAAAGTGCAGCATCTCACATATTTCAGTCTTACCTTTTATCAGCCATTGATCTGGCCATCTGACCATCCATTTGTACCCTCCTGTACCCTAACACGTTCCTGCTCACTGTGATCCACCCGGTTAATCATTGTGTCATCTATAACATGGTTTATCATCGTTCAATATCCCCACCATCTGGCACATTCTTATCATCATCATTTATTAATTTCAGAAGCAAACCTTGATTTTCTTCCTGTTCTACAGATATTGTTGCAGAATTGGGAATTCCAGACTCTTGTTTTTCCTATTTTGTTGAATTTACAGCTTGAATCAGTTGTGATCTTTTTGTGAGGGAGCCACAAATTTTATTTGGGGCATGGAGCTGAATTCTGCTTTTATACCCCGCCCCTCTGCATGTATTATTCATAAGTCTTGGAAATCATTAACCTTGGACTAGCTTTTGGCGCCTTGCCCTGCACAATTTCCATTTGATGTGGGCCTGGAGCTTATTCTTTACAACATTCGCTGCAGTCGTCAGAGCTTAAAGATCTTTGGAATTGCGGGTGATAATAGCAGCAATCTTCTTTCTGGCCAAGTACACCTAATATCTACCTGGTTACCATCTGTTTTGCAAAGGAAATCTCTCTCTTTGCTGTCTGGGCGAGTGCAGCATTCGGAGCAGACCGGAGGGCTGTAATCTGCTGCAATTAAGTTACAGACAGTCTGACAAAATAAGGTGTCTCAGCTCTCTTCAGCCGAGCCTCAAGCATATGCTGCTGCTCTCCCATCTGCCGCTTCTGAGTCGCCGAGTAAGAAATAATCACATCCCTTGTATAGGCCTTGGCAGTCTTCCAGATCACCATCGGATTACTGGCCGTACACAAGTTAATGTCCCAAAAAAAATTAAATTCCCACGAAAAATACTCAATGAATTTGCTATCCTTCAGAAGGTGCCAGTGCCATGAGCCTGTCCCATCACCACCATCCTTGCCCTCCATGTACACTGCCAAATGATCAGAAATGACTATGTTCCCAATTCTACAGGACAGCACCGAATGTAAAAAGACCAATGGGGCAAAGAACATGTCAGTCCTAGTATAGCATTTATGTGGGTTAGAAAAAAAGGTGAAGTCCCTATCTTCAGGGTGAAGACATCTCACACATTGACCAACCCAGCTACCTGTTCAGGTCCACTAGCTGCCTGGGCGGCCGGGAAATACCCGCGCCACCTTGGGGTCCATACGTCAGTTAAAGTCTCCCCTTAATTGTATGACGTGCCCCAAGGATCATCAACCTGGTGAGTGCTTCTATTTGAAATTTGAGGGGTGTGCTAGGGGCAATATTACTCAAGATCCAGTATTCCTCCCCATGTATTAAAACTTTAAGGATCAGAGACCACCAACATTCACTCTTAATTTGGTCAAACAGCAGAAGTGGAAGGTTCTTATGAATGAGTATAGCCACTCCTCTACTTGTTGTATTAAAGGATGAGAAAACACCCGGCTGAACCTTCCCTGTTGTAACTTTCAGTGCTTCTTATCGATTAGATGTGTTTCTTGCAGCAAGGTTACATCAACCATTTTCTTTTTTTCTACATTTTTCTCTTAATCGTGAATGCCCCCCTTTATCATTCCAGGTGCACCATTTAAACGAACGGTTAGCCATAACCATCCGAAGCAACCCATGACCCACTGGGAGAAGAACCCCATTTATAGCACACCGAGTGATAGCTGTAAACAGTTCATATCAACGGGAAAATATAACTGCAAAAACAACCAAATCAAAACTTCTAACAACTACTTCTACCATGAACCAAAATAAAACACAAGTATGGAGAGACTTCCCCCTTGCCCACAGGGGACGCTCATACAACCCATTAATCCACCATGGCTCCTCCTAGCTGAAACCACTCCCAACCTGGACAAAACAAAGTTAAAGACCGTTACACGGGTTTTACAACAAGAAAATTAAAAGTGGTCATTCAACCCCACCCCATCCATACCTTCACCCGAGGCAGTCCTGGTGAAACAAAATGTAACCACTCCACCTCCCCCAACCCCCTTTCCTATTCCGTACTAAGAGAGAGAAATGAAAAGCAAATATAGAAAAAACAAAGGATAATGGGAGAGGAGGAAGAAAGGAGGAGTGAGAAAAAGGAAAATTGGGACCTCCACATACTAAAAAAACCCATACCGAGGTAAACCAGGCAAACCCCAGAGAAAACAAAGGGAACACATTTGCCCATATTATTTGAACCAGCCAGTCTATTTTAATGTTTACAGGAAATCCTTTTCGTTTTCTCTTGAGTCAAAATTAAACACAGACCCTCCATGGCTGATATCGTACCAAGTACAGAATATTCACATCCCTCAGAGTCCTTTTTGCCTTATTAAAGGCTTACCTCTTGCGGATCACAGCCGTAGAAAGGTCTTGGAAAAACATAATTTGTGATCCATTGTAGATTAGAACCTATGGAAACTTCCGCAGAACTCGAGAAGCTTCCAGCACCTATTTTTCTCGATCGTGCTGGAGTTGCACAAGGACCGGGCAGTGCACTGGTCCAATCCGGGCCTGTACACTGCGACCCATTGGGCCCACTCAACCCGCACCCAGTCTGCTCTGACTTCCAGCTTCAAAAACTGTGTGAGCTATTGCTCCAAGAAGCTGACGAGCTGGCTTTCTTTTCTCATTCCAGCAGCGCGACCAAGCTGATGTTCTTCTGACGGCTCCGATTTTCGAGGTCCTCGACCTGCTCTACTAAGGCCTGTATCTAACATTCCCGGCCTTGGACCCGACAAGCTGAGGATTCTGCCATAGTTTCCGAAGCCGCCGTCTGCCCTTCCACCTCCCCGACGTGTGGCCTGAGACGCTGGATCTCCTGGTCATGCTTCTGCAGCTTGGCTGAGATCAGTTCCCGCATGGTTCAGGTCTCCTCCATTGCTGAATCAATCTTCTCTCTCAGGCTCCTGCACTCCGAATCCAGAATCTGCTCCACAAATAAGTTCCCTGGTGTGCTCGCGGAGGCCGACATCACAGATGCAGGCGTATCCTGCTGGTTGTGATCCTCGTGGTCATTTTCCCTTAATCATTTTCCTTACTCACTTAAAATGGCAGAGAGCAATGCTGTGGGTCAAAAATGACAGATGTTTACGACAGTAGGGAAGAAATAGAGGATGAACGCAGACTTTGTCTGGGTTCTGGTGCAGATCTCAGCAGGACAGTTTCCTGGATCGCTGCAATCATGGATCTCCCCCGAATAATCACTGTTAACAAACAGTGGTTTGAAGACGTTTCTTGTAGATGGAGACAATTGAGAACCATTGGATGTAATATCGTTGGATGTTCAGCTGGATGTTTAAGAGTTCAGAACGTGAATAGTAAATAAAATTAAACCAAAGTATTTCAGGAGGGACATTTGGAAATGGAAAGGTAAAAGTGAAGTTGGCCTTCATTTAAAGGCAATTGGAATATCGAAGTAAAGGCGTTCTGCACAGGCTGCATGCAGTGCAGATGAGATTATACCTGTGTTCTGTTCTGTTTCAAAGAATGAGAGGTGATCTCAGCGGATCTTAGAAAATTCACGCGCAGCAGACTGACTAATACAGGGACATGGCGAAGTGCATCAGGTAAGATTAGGGGAATCCCAAGATATTTTACAAAAACATCAACCAGAACAGAATAACCAGGGAACAATAAGGACCCATTTCGAAACCAAGCGGGCTATCTGTGTGTGAAGCTGCTGAACATTGATGGATTGTGACACGAGAGCTTCACATCTGTTTTACTTGGTAGAAGAAGGAGGCAGATACAGAATTCAAGAAGATGCATCGGGAAGCTCTCGAACAGATTGATATAAGATGCAAGTTGGGATTGATGGTTCTGGATGATGTAAAGTACAGATGAGTTGTATCTCACGATGCTGTTGGAGACAAGAGAGGAAATTATCTGACGTAAATGTTTATGTCGAATCTGACCACAAAGGAGATTCCAGAGGACTAGAGAACAGCTATATGTTTCGAAGTTACTTGAAAGGCGGTGGAGTTAGACCAGTGTCTGGTGGTGAGCAGCGAGCAGTGCAGTGTATCTTATTATTTGTGTATTCATAAATGATGTAGATGTGAATATTGAGGGGAGAGTGGGGGGTGGGAGGACGAGTGTAATAAGTAATTTTGTGTTTGATGCAAAGATTGGCCGGGTAGTTGGCAGTGAGAAAGAAGGCCTTATTTTACAGGAAGAGACAGATGGAATGGTCAGATGGCCAGATCAATGACAGATGAAATGCAAAATGATAAATATGAGGTGATGCAGTGTGGAAGAAGGAATCACACAGGGGAGTACTCAAGGAATGGCAGCACACTAGGAAGCTCAGAGAGTGTTTCTCCACATGTCCCTGAATGTGACTGGACAGTGAAATAGCTAGTTAAGAAACACACGGACTGTAGGCGCAGAGTTTATTCATTGAGGTGAAATACTATGAGACAAACAGGCCATTTGTTAGGCCATAGATAGAATACTGTGTGCAGTTCTGGGAGCCACATTACAGGAAGGGTTTTGGCTTCTCAGTAACTTCAGAAGCTCTTGGAGGCTCAACAGAGTTGGAAGCTTCAGTAAAAGTCTCCTGGCTGCAACTCTCTCTGAATTTTCACTTGATTTTTTTCTCCATCCTCGACTGGAGAACTGCATCTGAGAATCTGTGTCTGAACTTTCCTTTTTGCCAAGTATGTGTTTATGGGATATTACTGTATCAGAACTCTTAATTAATAATGGTTGCTCTATCTATCATAGTGATAAGATTTCCAAAAGACTTATTTTTCTGAATACTGGATTATTTTCCTGTGTTGTGTTTTTCTTAACCACTTGTAGTTTAACCAGTCACATTGCATTTGGAACAGACACTTTACGTTTCCTTTAAAATAAGAAATCATCAGAGTCTAGACCACCGCCTTCAACTATTTTGAGGGGCTCTGGTATGGTCCGAAACACGTGACTCCTTCCCATCCTGTGTAATTGGTTGGAGACACTAAATGGGCTATCTCTACTCTTCTCCAATCATTTCATTGAGCTGAGTGACTTCCTCATATTCCTGTGAAAATAGCGTGAGGGGCTGAATGAGGTCCTCCTTTTAACTTTGGAAATGTGCAGTGTCCAGCAGTACTGTTACATGAATGTTACCAACACTTCAACAGAACAAACCTGAATGTTGTCCAGGTCTTGCTGCACATGCACACAGACTGGTTCAGGAGCTGAAGGAGTCTTTTTTTCTGAATATTGCATGATTTTCTGTAACCATTTCACCCCCCCCCCCCCCCCCCCACAACACACACACCCTTTGTAATCTTATGGTGTGGACAAGACATTTTTGAAACAGTTGAAGATATTTGTGCTGAGGAAGCGTCCTTGAGGATCTTTTGCAGACATGTCCAGGACTGCATGGATTTATGTACAAAAGCACAATCATTGTGCGTTATGCTTCAAATCTCTCTAACCAGGGAAGTTTACAACTCATTGCCATTAAGTAAAATTCTGCTCAGACTCCTTGAGATCGACCTCAGTTAAATACTGCCTTGATGTCAGGGCCAGACACTCTTCCCTGGGCCCTTGTGTTCACATTTTTTGCTCATATCAACAGGTTGCCGTGTGAGGGCAGGGAGCTCTTTATTACCAGCCAGAGAGTTGATAGCTGTGAAGAATTGGACATGAAAGAGGATTTCAGACCCTATGATATTATTGTGGGGCAAGGCAGGTTTGCGGGTATGGGGATGGTGGGGGTTGTCGGTGTGTGTGGATGGTGTGGATGAATGACATACTCCTGTTTGTGATGTTTTCACGTTCTGTTTTTGGAAAGTAGAGGCTATTATTTTCCTGGAAGTTCTGTTACTGAATATTGCCAGATTTTCTGGACCATCTCTGGTTGAAGAATGGGGCTGTATTCACAGTGAAACTGGGTCTACAATTTGACCAACAAATGAAGCACAAATTGCAGAAAGGGGAAGTTCGGTTAGGAGTGATGAGGAGCCTCTTTCACACCCCATCCTGGGTTTTCTAATTACATTTTCCAATCTAGCTCAAACTGTGTTTGACAGTTTTGAGGGGCTGAATGGTCTCCTCTGTGTCTGTGCACCAGGTGATAGGAGTAAGTAGCCTCTAAATGCTCCTGCCTAGCAGGTTTGATGGGCTGAATGGAACACAGAAACATGCAACTGAGGAGCAGAAGTGGGTCATCAGACACTTTGAGCATTCTCTACCAGGGACTAAGATTGTGGCTGATCAGGTTGTGGTCTCAGCTCCACTTTCCTCTCTGTGTGTCATTATCGATGACGCACTTCTCTGTCCAATATTTAACTAACTCAGCGTTGAATAAATATAAGCAAATAGACATCGCAAACGTTGGGGAAGAGAATTTCCACTTGAAATGCTTGTTTAGAATTTCTGCTCATCCATCTTATAGAGTCATATAGCATGCAAATGTGTAATGCTGGCCAGACTTGCCATTATGATAGAGTCTGATTTGACAGCATTTTGCTCATATTCCTCTAAACCTCCTTATTCAGATACCCATCAACATGCCAGATTCCACCACTTCCTCGACAGATAATTCCATATGGACACCTGCCTCTGTTTGAAAACATTGCTTCTAAGTTCCGTCTAAAATATTTCCCCTCGTACCTTCAAACAGGCCTCCACTCTGAAAAGCAATCTCTACCACCTCTGTCTCCTCCCTTCAATATAATTTTATATTCAATTGGCTTGGGTGCGCTGGTTCCCATGTGACCTAACCTTACTAACTTGCCTAATATGCAGAATCTTGTCGAACAACTTGTTCCAGTCTGTATGGAAAACACCGACAACAAGTGCCTTCATTAATCTGCTTTGTCACCTCTTTAACAAACTCAGTCAAATTAGTGCGACACGATTTCTCATGCAATAAGCCGCGGTGACTATCCCCAATCAATCCTTGCCTTTGAAAATGCATGCAGTTGGCTATTCCTCAGAATCCCGTCCAACAACTCACCAACCACTGATGTCAGTCTCACTGCGCCAGAGTTCCTTGTGTTGTTGGGTAACTGTTTTCTTTTCTACTGCCGCTCCTCCATTGGTCACAGCAAATTATCGGTGCAACCAGGCTGAGGATATGGTCAATGATATAGATCTCATATTGGGTCAGGGGCATCCTCGGAAGAGGTCAGGTTGATTTCTTTCATTTGTTAAAATCACAAGTTCATGACGAAAATAAAGTTCCTCAAACTATGATGGAAAGGTGAATGTCAAACAGAATAGAAATTACAAAAATGTACATTGATAGTTCCATCTCTAAAAATTCTGAGGAGCACAAACATACACAGACACACACAGAGATACATACACAGGTAAGCACACACAGACACACTGAAATACATACACAGACATATACACAGACACACTCAAACACGCACACAGACATGTACACACAGACGCACTGAAACACACAAAAACACAGACACAAAAACACGGACACACACACAGACACATGCACGTACAAATATAAGTACAAACACAGACAAATGCATGTACCATAGACTGTAAAATATTAGAGCAGAAAAAAAGCAATTTAGCCCATGCAGTCTACTGAGCGATTGATCATGGCTGTCATGTTTTTCAAGCCAATTCTCCTGCCTTTTCACAACAAGCCTTGATCCCATCTTTAAGCATAACTTATCTCGTTATATCCTAAAGTCGCTAATGTGTCCGTGTGTGTGTGTGTGTGTGTGTGTGTGTGTGTGTGTGTGAGTGTATATATATATATATGCCCCTGTGTGTCTCTCTTTGTGTGTCCACGTGTGTCTGTGTGCATGTGTTGTCTCTGTGTGTGTCTGTGCGTGTGCATATGGCTGTGTGACTCTGTGGGCGTGTCTTTGTGTGTGTATCTGTGTATTTGTGTCTGTGTGCGTATGCGTGTCTCTGTGCATGTGTTTGAGTGTGTGCGTGAGTCTGTGTGTGTTTCTGTCTACCTGTGTGTGTCTCTGTGTATGTGTCTGTATTTGTTTCTGTGTGTGTGCGTGTGTGGGTAATGTACGTGTGTGTGTGTGTGTTTGCCTAATAGCAGGAGACAGCATTATTGAGGATGGTTGTTTTTCAGACTGGGGGCCTGTTGTTATGGACTCGGTCAGATCATTCAAAACATTCTTAAGTAGGCAGTGGAGACCATAACTTTGCAAATTGTTTCAGTAAGTGCACAGTGAAAATTACCCGGAGTAACCTAGCTATGTTGACTATCAGGTTTTGCAAATGGACAAAAAATAATTTACAAAATTACACAATGAAACAAAAAGAACAGAATAAAGAACCCCTACAGAAGTCAGTCTATTCAAACTAAACATAATTAGCTGTTCTGAATGTACACAACAGTCCCAATAAGCAAACCTCCCTTAAAAACTGTAAAAAATGGGACATATTCTTACCGGTTGAAGTTAGAAGGGCAGAAGGAGGGAGAAGAGAGAGAGAGAGCGAGAGAGAGAGAGAGAGAGCCTGACCACACCGCTGAACTCCAAACTGTTTCCTAAACTAATCGTGCCCTATTTGGGTCGAGCGATGGCTCAGTGGTTAGCACTGCTGCTTCATAGTACAAGGTGACTGACTGTGTGGAGACTGCACATTCTCCCTGTGTCTGCGTTGGTTTCCTCCCACAGTCCAAAGATGCGCAGATTTGGTGATTTGGCCACGCTAAATTGCACTTAGTGTTAGGTGAATAAGTAAGGGGTAAATGTGGATAGATGGTTCTGGGTGGGTAACTCTTCAGAGGGTTGGTGTGGACTTGTTGGGCAAAAGGGCCTGTTTCTACACTGTAGGGAATCAGATCTATTTACCAGCAACTTGCCCATATCCTTGTAAATCCTTCCTATTAATATACCCATCTGGGTGCCGTTTAAATGTTGTAATTATACCAACCTCCACCACTTCCTCCGGCAGTACATCATATACACGCTCCAATTTCTGAGTGAAAAAGTTGCCCTTGAGCTCCCTTTAAAATCTTTTCCCCTCTCACATTAAATCTATGCCTTCTAATTTTGGACTTCCAAACGTGGGGAAAAAGACTTTGACTACTCACCCTATCCATGCCCTTCATGAATTTATAAATTTCTAGAAGGTCCAAATGTGACTCCAACCGAAGGCCTGTGCTTTCAGTCATCCGGGGCTTAAATTCTGAAATTCAATACTGAAACCTCTTCCACCTCGATCAAATCACAATTCTAAACTCATTTTAGTCAACGTGTTCAAACATTTTATAAAACACCTCTAGTAGGCTTTGAAGTTAGAGCTTTGTGGCCAGAGGTAGGGACTCTACTACCACTCCACAATAGCCCCTAAACTTCCCACATTATTCTCCTGTGTGTTTGTTCATCAGCCTGTTTTGAGATGCTGTGACACACCTCTGCACCTGAATCCAGACTGTCTGGTCTCGAGCCAGGGACACGTTCAGACAAGTTCAGGAATTGAAATAGAATCCAGAGGTCTGCATCAGAGGCAGGGACACTACCGACTACACAAGTCCTAAACCATGCCCAAATTTTTAATTTTAAGTGACAGCTTTCAGATCGGTATAGATTCATTGAAATCTATTTCTCTATAAACTATGAACATCTTTAAATACTTGGCTATTATTTCCAGCTTAAATGGCTATTGTCTGTAGTCTGCAATATGAGGGAATGAAATCCTGCAGACACACACTGCACTATGAAGGATCTTGAATAGATATGAATACTGAACATCAGAGACAAAGAAAGCGCATACTTTCTGACCTCAAACACCGATCACTGTTTCCCACCTCTAATGTGTGACTGTTCTCTTCCTAAAACCATTAAATGATACAAGACAGCTGATTACTTTCCATCCTTTCTTCCCCAGTACTATCACTCACTGGGCTAAAGAATGGCAGATGGAGTTTAACGTTGATAAATGCAAGGTATTGTACTTTGGTAAAACAAAGAAACATATGCAATGAAACGTTGAGCCAATGGTAGTGGTGTAGAACAGGACGACGTAAGATTTCAGACATAATTCTTTGAAGTTTTCATCATGTGTAGTCAGGGTGGTTATGAAGGTGTTTCGCTTGCTGGCCATCATAATAGAGACATAGAGTCATAGAGAGGGACTGCACGGAAACAGACCCTCTGGTCTAACTCGTCCATGTCAACCAGATATCTTAACCTAATCTCGTTAAATTTGCCAACACGTTGCCCATATCCCTCTGAAACCTTCCTATTCATATCCTCATCTGAACGTCTTTTAAATACTATAATTTAATTTGACCAGCCTCCACTACTTCCTCTGGCAACTAATTCCATACGTGCACCACCCTCAGTGCAAACAAAATTGCCCCTGAGGTTCCTTTTAAATCTTTCCCCTCTCACCCTAAACCTATGCCGTCTAGTTTTGGACTCGCCGAACTCAGGGAAAATACATTGTCTATTTACCATATGCATGCCTCTCATGATTTTATGAACCTCTGTAATTCACCCCTCAGCCTCCGATGATTCAGAGAAAACAGCTCCAGCCTATTTAGGCTCTCCCTACAGCTCAAATCCACCAGCCCTGACAACATCGTTGTAAATATGTTCTGAACCCCTCCAAGTTTCACTACATCTTTCCAATAGGAATGAGACCAGAATTGCACACAATATTCCAAAAATGGCCTAACCAATGCCCTTTACAGCCACACGACCTCCCAAATCTTGTACTCAGTGCAATAAAGGAAAACATGCCAAACACCTTCAATGTCCTATCTACCTGTGACTCTACTTTCAAGGAACTATGAACCCGTACTCCATGGTCTCTTTGTTCAGCAACATTCCCCGGGACTTTACCATGAAGTGTATGTGTCCTGCTCTGATTTGCTTTTCCAAAATGCAGCACCTCTCATTTATCTAAATATATCTCCATCTGCCACTTGGCCCATCTCCATTGGCCCATCTGATCAAGATCCCATTTTAATCTGAGGTAACCTTGTTCATTGGCCACTACACCTACAATTTTGGTGTCACTTGCAAATTTACCAACTATATCTCCTATGTTCATATCCAAATAATTTATATACATGGCAAATAGGAGTGGACAGTCCTTTGAGTACAGGAATTTGGACGGTATGTTCAGGTTGCATAGGACATTCGTGAGGCATGTCCTGGAGGACTGTGTACAGTTCTGGTCGTCCTGTTATATGAAGGATATGATCAAGATCGGGAGAGTTCAGATGAGATTTATCAGGATGTTGCTGGGAATGGAGTGTTTGAGTTATAAGGACAGGCTTGATAGACTCGGACATTATCGACTTGAGCATAGAAGACTGAGAGGTAACCTTATAGAGGTTTATAATATCATGAGGGGTATCGATAATGTTGAATGGTAGGTGTCTTTTCCCTCGAGTAGGAGATTGTTTTAAGATAAGTGGAGCACGTTTCTAAAAAGACATAGCGTCATAGAGCTGTATAGCATGGAAACAGACCCTTTGGTCCAACGCGTCCATGCAGACCAGATAGCCAAAATTAATCTCCTCCCATTTTCCAGCATTTTGCCCATTTCCATCTGAAACCTTCCCATTCATCTGCCCATCCAGATGCCTTTTAAATGTTGTAACTGTGCCAGCCTCCACACCTTCCTCTGGCACTCGTATACACACAACGACCCTCTACATGAGGATTTTGCACATTGGATAACTTTTATGTTATTCCCATCCCACCTTAAATATTTGCCAACTAGTTTTCGACTGCATTACCCTTGGGAAAAGGCCTTGGCTATTCACTCTAACCATTGCACCCATGATTTTAATAACCTCTAACGTCAGCCGTCATCCTCTGATGCTCCAGGGAAATCAGCCTCAGCCTATTCAGCCTCTCCCTGTAGCTCAAAACCTCCAATCCTGGCAACATCGTTGTAAACTTTTTCTGAACCCTTTCAAGTTTCATGACATCCTTCCACAGCAGGGAAATCAGAATTGCATACAGTATTCTAAAAGTGGTCTAACCAATCTACTGTACATACGTAATCAAGTCTAATAACTCATATACACAATGCACTGACCAATAACATACCAAATACTTTCTTCACTATTCTATCTACCTGCAAATCCACTTTCAAGGAACTATAAACTTGTACTCTGAGGTCACTTTGTTCAGCAACACTCCCCATTACTTTACCATTAAGTGTATTAAATCCTGCCCTGATTTGCCTTTCCCATTTGCAGCATCTGACATTTATTGAAGTTAAACTCTGTCTGCCACTCCTCGGTCCATTGGCCCGTCTGATCAAGATCCCGTCGGAATCTGAAGTAACCTTATTCGTTGGCTATTATACCTCCAATTTTGGTGTCATCTGCAGACTTACGAAATATACCACCCTATGTTCATATCCAAATCATTTATATATATGATGAAAAGTAGCAGAACCAGCACCGATCCTTGTGGCACTCCACTGGTCACAGGCCTCCAGTCTGAAAAACAACTCTTCACCACAACCCACTGTCCACTACTTTTAAGCCAGTTCTGTATCCAACTGGCTAATTCCTCCTGTATTCCATGTGACCTAACCTTGTTAACCAGTCTCCCATGTGGAACCTTGTCGAATGCCTAACTGAAGTCTATATAGATCCGACATCCGGCGTTCAGCCTTCATTAATCCTCTCCATTATTTCTCAACCAAAATAATCAAGTTAATGAGACATTTTTTTTTCCAGGCACAACCCAATTTGCCCATCCTGATAAAGCGCTTTTGCCCAAAACATCTATTTTCCTGCTCCTCAGATGCTGCCTGACCTGCTGTGCTTTTCCAGCACCATTCTAATCTAGACTCTCATCTCCAGCATTTACAGTCGTCACATTTGCCTATCCCTAATGTATCTTTCCAAATACATGTAAATCCTGTACCTCATGATTCCGTCCAACAACATGCCTACCACTGATATCAGGTTCACCAATCTATCGTTCCCTCGCTCTTCCTTTCCATTTTGTTTATTAGCACAACTTTAATTGAACTCATGAGTTCCAGCATTTACCTGTGGCAATTTATGTTAAAAACCTCTCAGCAAGGGGCCCAGCAATCACTTCCTTAGCTTCCGAAAGAATTATTGGGTCCACCTGATCAGGACTCATGAGGTTTTTTTTTACACAGCATGTGGTTCGTGTAGGGAGTGAACTTCCTGAGGAAGTGATGGTTTGTGGGTAACGTTACAGCATTTAAAATGCATTTGATTAAGTACAAGAATAAGCGAATGTTTGGACAAATCTAGACCAAGCGCAAGCAGATGCGACTCGTTTAATTTGGAATTATTGCCAACATGGACTCTATGGGCCGATAGGTCTGTTTGCATATACCCTGTATAACTCGATGAGTCTATGTGTGTTTACATGTCCAAGTATGTATCTGCATGTTTCTGTTCGTGTTTGTCTATTCCCGTGTGTCTACATATGTCGCTGTGTACCATTGTGTGCATGTCTATCTCTCTGTGCTTAGATTAGATTAGATTACTTACAGTGTGGAAACAGGCCCTTCAGCCCAACAAGTCCACACCGACCCGCCGAAGCGCAACCCGCCCAGACCTCTACATTTACCCCTTACCTAACACTACGGGCAATTTAGCATGGCCAATTCACCTGACCCGCACATCTTTGGACTGTGGGAGGAAACCGGAGCACCCGGAGGAAACTCACGCAGACACGGCGAGAATGTGCAAACTCCACACAGTCAGTCGCCTGAGTCGGGAATTGAACCGGGTCTCAGACGCTGTGAGGCACATGTGTTCCTGCATTAGTGTGTGGATCTCTGTCTCTGCATCTCTGTGCAATCTTCTTGTTTTGGTGTGAATCACTAAAACGGTGTCAAAACCGCTCTCCCTTCCTCTTCCTTTCCGTCTTTACTTTAAAGTGATCCAATCCCACACTCTGCTGGTCTGGTTTATGTCTTTTCAATTCTTTCTCACATATAAGGTTACTTGTAAGAGTAAGACATTAAAAGTTGCAAGTTACAGGATGTGCATTAAAATTAATCTCATCGCCTTGCAATGTGGCTCACTCGGATTTGCTTGGATATAATTGCAATGGAAATATGTTTTAATGAGTACACTGTGTGTTGGAAATACTACCCAGTGACAAACCGTTTCCACATTAGAGAAGGAGAGCAGACATTTGTGCACAGAACCGTTCCACTCTGAGGGCTTCAGTCCAATGACAATCCGTGTGTGTGTGTGTGTGTGTGTGTGTGTGTGTGAGTGTGAGTGAGTGAGAGTGAGAGTGAGAGTGAGTGAGAGAGAGAGAGAGAGAGAGAGAGAGAGAGAGCTCTGGAAGCATCTTTGGACAGAAATGAAAGTTGTCATTTTGGATCGAGTGACCCTTACTCAGAACTCGTGTCTGGCTACATTACATCACTTTAAACACCACAGAGACTGCCAGACTCCCCACACACAGATAAACACATGAATACACACACGTAGAAGCACTCACCATTCATTGACACTAACACAGACATGGAGAGTGTCAGTATTTCACTCGCTCCTTGTCAATATTTCAATCGTTCTGTCTGGTGTGTGTCAGTATTTCTGTGTGGAGTTTAATTGTAGAACAATTTCAATCTTTGCAGATTTCAAAACTGGAAGAATTGTAAAGTTTGTTGAGGACGGCGTGGAAATCCAACAGGAAAGTTATATTTTGGTGTCGAGTTCAGGTGTATGGCAGATGCTGATCAAAGCAGAACAGTGTTAGGTGATGCTCTTTGGTAGGAAGGACATTGAAAGGTAACATTAAACATGCTGTACTGTTATAAAGGAGGTGTAAAAGCAGTGGGTGCTGGATGTATGAGCACGGATTATCGAAGACATCAGGACAAGTGGGGGTAGTGGTAAATCTCACAAATAAGTGTCAGTATCTGAGCTGTTTACAGGAGGAAGGAGTCTCCGTGCTCACTTCCCGAGAGGTGGTGGAGATGGTGTGGTGTGAGTCCACCCTCATGCCCACCGAAACCATGGGGATTCTATTTGTATAAGCTCACCACAAAAGGGAGATGGCATTAGGGCCAAGGCTTCTAAGTTGTGCCAGAGGAAACGGAGCTGCCAGTGGGTTTAAAGTGAGAACTTCCCTTCACTGAACATTGCTCCTTACTTGGTCAGTGGGTTGTGGATGTTTCAGAATTTCCACACGAGGCGTCCAGATCCTCTCCGGCTCATACCATGGTCCTCCCCACATGGCCGGGGGAGGGGGTGAGGGACTGGATATCGGGCACTCCATCACCCGGCTTGACCCTTTGTGTCTTATTCCAGGCTGTTTTTCCTGGAATGGGAGAGGGGAGGGAAGGAGTGCGTGGCACTGTTGTTAGTGTTGGCGGAGGTGGGGGAGATATGGTGAGGTGTCTGAAGGGAGTCAGTCCACAGTGTTGTATCCATGTCTTGTTATTAGTGTCGGGGAGGGGGAAGAATGGGGGGAGAGAGAGGGGTTGAGAGACAGAGAGGCGGGGGAAGGTGCTGCATGCAGCAGTGAGAGTGGTGAAACATGAACATTATTCTGGGTCGCTGCTGCAACAGATATACAGTGAGTGTGAGGGAGCAGAGAGAATAGAGTGACCTCTAGCCTGACAGAGCGGGCATGTTATTGATGCTTGTCCTGTATTGCTGGACATTTCTTCAGACCGCAGATACTGCACTGAGCTGGATGGAAAGCTCAGACCATGCTCGGTGGGTCTAGTGGTGTGGCCCCCCTCTGGGAAGTGTAAGGCCCCCTCTGTGCTAGCCCACCCACTAGGACCTCCGTGCCCCTGTCGACAAACCGTGGTGTAATTTCCCATTATTTACCATACTCGGGGTAAACTGTGCAGGGCAGCTCCAAACTGAGAAAGCTCAACCATGTGTCCATTGGCCTTTTAAAGATGGCACCAGTGCCAGGGATCACGGAATATCCAGGGGTATCTGGGCGATGGTGTGTACCTCCAGACATGATGAATGGGAGAATCGGGCTCGCATTGAATGAGAGGGGCACCATGGGGTGGAGGCTAATGAGAAAGGTTTGATAAGATAGCACCAGGAAACTAGCTTGGCTTTGTGCAGTCGTTCCCTCTGTCACACTCAGTGAAAATTAACAGGAGACGAATTATAGTTAGATTCAATCCAATGAGTTGAATACACTGCTGACCCCATTCACAGTTACAAAGCTGAATTTGCTTATCCAATGCTCTCCATCACAGAGAACGAGCTAAACATGAACTACGCTTGGGAAATAAGACAGGTAAGGTGACTGAGGTATCAGCTGGGAAGCACTTTCGGACAAATAATCATAATTCCATTAGTTTTAAAATAGACTGGAAAAGAATGAACCGGGTCTAAAAGATAATGTTCAAAATTGGAGGAAGGCCAATTTTGATGATATTAGCCAGAACTTCCAAACTGGGACAGATATTCACAAATAAAGGGCCAGCTGAGAAGAGGGAAGCCTTCAAAAATGAGATGTCAAGAGCCCAGAGACAGTATGTCCCTGTCAGGTTGAAGGGTAAGGCTGCTAAGTGTGAGGAATGCTGGAGGACTGGAGAAATTGAGGGTCTGGTCACAGATAAGAAGTAAACATATGTCAGGTAGAGAGTAGGAATCAAGGTTATTTTTTCAGGATTCATTCACGGGATGAGGGTATCGCTGGTTGGGCCTGCATTTATTGCCGATCACTAATTGCCTAGAGGGCAGTTAAGAGTCAAACACATTATTGTCGGTCTGGAGTCACATGTAACCAAGGACAGGTGAGGATGACAGTTTACTTACTTCAAGCACATCAGTTGGGTTTTTCCAAAAATCAAAAATGTATTTATCATCATCATTAGCCTCTTAATTCCATATTTGAAGTCAATGTCCAGTGAGTCTAAAGCCAGTCGGAGTATACTTAAGTGGGAAATAAGGAGGCCATGATGGGGACATGAAATAGTTTTGGCAAATAGGGTTAAGGAGAATCCAAATGTACTCTACCCATACATTAAGGAGAAAAGAATAACTCCGAAGAGTTCTGGGCCACTTAAAGATTAGCAAAGCTGCCAATGTGCGAAACCACAGGAGATGGAGGCGACACTGAACAAGCATTTTGACTGTGCAGAAGGATATGCAAATAACAGTGGTATCGTGAAAAGTGTCTGCATTACAGAGGAGGAGATGCTGGACTTCGTAAAGCCTGTAAAGGTGGGAAAATCCCCATGACCTGATCAGGTGTACCCTAGAGCTCTTTGGGAGCGAGGGAAGTGATTGCTGGGCTCCTTGCTGAGATATTCGCATTGTCAATTGTCACAGGTGAGGTACCGGAAAATATGAGATTTGCTAACTTGGTGCAATTACTAAAACCATTTAACAAGGATGGTAAGGAAAAACTGTCAGTGGAGGGCAAATTGTTGGTGAGGATTATGAGGCACAAGGTTTGCATGTATTTTGAATGGCAAGGACTGATAAGGATAGGCAACATGGCTTGAAGCATGGGGAATCGTCTCTCACTAAACTGAGTTTTTTTTTGAAGAATTGACTAAGAAGACTCATTGAGGCTGAGATGTGCTCCTTGTCAATATGGACTTCGGTCAGACATTTGACAACTTTCCACATGGCAGACTGGTTAACAAGTTTAGTTCACATGGAATACAGGGAGAACTAGCCATATGGATACAAAATTGGCTCAAAGTTAGTAGACAGAGTGTCGTGGTGAAAGGATGCTTTTCCAACGGAGGTCTGTGACCAAGGTGTTCTACAAAGATCAGTGCTGGATCTACTACATTTCACGATTTATATAAATCACTTGGATGCGAACTTAGCAGCTATAGTTGGTAAGTTTGCAGATAACATCAAAATTGATGGTTTAGTGGATAGCAAAGAAGGTTTTCTTCAGAGTAAAATGGGACCTTGATCAGATGGGCTGATGGGCTGAGGCGTGGCAAATGGTGTTTAATCTAGGTAAATGTGAGGTGATGCATTTTAGAAATGCAAATCAGGAAAGGACATATGCACTTAATGGTAAGGTCCTGAGGGGTGTTCCTGATCAAAGAGACCTTGGAATCCAGGTTCATTGTTCATTGAAAGTAGAATCGCAGGTAGTTAGGATAGTGGAGAAGGTATTTCGTATGCTTACCTTTACTGGCCAGTGCTTTGACTGTATGAATTGAGAGGTCACGTTGCTGCTGTACAGCACCTAGTTTGGCCACATTTGCAGTACTGCATTCAATTCTCATTTCCCTCCTATCGGAAAGATATTGTGAATCTTGAAGGGAGTCAGAAAAGATTTACAAGGATTTTGCCAGGATTTGAGCTATAGGGAGAGGGTGCGTAGGTTGGGGTGATTTATCCTGGAGCGTGAGAGGCATGTATAGGATGAATCGCCAAGGTCTTTTCCCCAAAACTAGAGGGCATGGATTTCCAGTGAGAGGGGTAAGATTTACAAATGACCTAAGGAGCAACTTTTTCCAACAGAGGTGGTGCATGTGTGGAATGAGCTGCCAGTGGAGGTGGTGGAGGCTGTTACACTTACAACATTTAAATTACATTTGAATGGGTACATGAAGAGGAAGGGTTTACATTGATATGGGCCAAATGTTGAGCAAATAGGACTTGTTTAATTTGGGATATCTGATCGGCATTGACAAGTTAGACTCAAGGGTCTGTTTCCGTGCTGCATATCTCCATGATTCTATGATTCTCTCTGACCTCACTCCAATATCCCATTAATTATTCATTCCCGGAAATACCAGTTAATGTTGTGAGATGCTATCGTAATGTCTTCACTTCAGTACCCTGAAACCTGTGAACACATCCTCCCATAACACTGTATCAGAGTCTCTCTACCTCTGTCTATTTCCCAAATCCCTCCCATTAAGTGCTATTTAAACTGTTGGTATTTAAACCCTGACATCCAATTTTAATTGCCCAATATTTAATTTGAATAACTGATCCATACCTTCCTCTTGCCTCGAATGTTGCTCACCCGAGAGCATCAGCTTCCAACATTAAGAAGCTTAGAAACAATGCTCAAAATACATAGCTTGCATTTTCTTTGACTTCCCAGTATCCTGCCCTGTGCTCCATGTTGGATAGTGGGGTTTCAGCAGTTTTCAGGCACATCTTTGTAACTTGCTCTGTGCGTATCCATTGAAGGCCTGTATTAATCACTCGCTGCTGATCGTGTGCTCACTAACATGAGGAATCCCCTCAACTGTTACTGATTCAGACCAGGCTTCCTATTTGTATTTAAGTGTCATTTGACTTATCTCTAATTTTGGTACATTTGTGGAAATGTTGAGGACGGTTTCCTGGAGGCTGTGCTTTAAGCTGATGTGGGACATTCAGGAAGACCAGACGCTTTGCTGACCTACTCTGGATGGGTCATAGAGGCTGCAGTTAGGGTATCTTGGTCTGCAACATGAACAACGAATGGAGCAGAGGCTGCAGAGAGGGGAATGAGGAAATCACAATCAGATCAGCCGTGGTCTAAGAGAATGTTGGAGCAGGATTGAATGGCTCGCTCATGTAACTTATTCGGATATTTCTGTCAGTAACAAGACAATTCCTCTTCTCTCCCAGTGACCCATACTGATGGGGCGTGAGTCACCTCCTTATATTCCTGCAGTACAGGATCCTGGGGCCTCACTCGCCCCCTGATTTCCCCCTGTCCCAGTATCGAGCAGATGAATGACTGCCTCCTGTTCCTGTGTCCCAATCTCGAGCAGTTGAGTGACTCCCTCCTGTTCCTGTGTCCCAGTCTCGAGCAGTTGAATGACTGCCTCCTGTTCCTGTGACCCAATCTCGAGCAGTTGAATGACTGCCTCCTGTCCCTGTGCCCCAGTCTCGAGCAGCTGAGTGACTGCCTCCTGTTTTTCCATGTTTCTGAGCAGCAGTTTCAATGCTCTGAATAATGTCTCAAGGTTATGCAAGGACTTGATTTAAGGGCATTTCAATCTGGAAGCAGCATTACAGAAAGGTATCTAGAAACTTCCCCACCAGACTTATCTTGCAACTGGTCCGTTATTTTTTCCCTGTCCCCTAAAGAAACAGCGCAAAACATATACAATCCAGCAGTGCTCTGGCAATTCCCTCACATACAGCGAAGAAAGATTAAAAAGATTGAAAGATTTATAATCAATACCTCAGCAAACCTTATCCATTGCATTCAAACTGACTAGATTCTCCCTTTCATTGTGATATATAACATGATGTATGGAATTGGTTAACTGAATCTGTTTGTTTGGTGATTGTGATTAATGTCAGTCTCCGTGAATTATAATTATCCCAGTGGAGGGTGTCCATCCTTTAATGATAAATGAGCTCTGTTCAATATGTCATCCCATGGTATGAGTCGGAGCAACGCGGACAACACTAACAGGGACCAGCAGCTCCAGAGAGAAGGGGAAGAGAGATCAGAATCTGAGCACATTAAACTGGAATGTTACAACAATGGTCAGGAGTTTATCCGGTTATGTTTCAATTCTTTCTACATATTATTGGTGGCCATTATCACCGCGGATCAAATATGCACGTTACATTATTCAATATTTTTATTATTATATCCTGGCTATTGTTGGTGTCCCTGGTAAGTTTCACTTTCCATTTATCATTTGCCTTAACCATGTGCGACTGTATTACTCTTCTTTTCAATTACTCGACTCTGTAAACATTCACTCTCCAAACCACCAGGAGCAACAACAGTGAACTTCTTTCATTCTTTCTCTCCTTCTTTTGTTCTGACACTGCACCTTGTGGGGTGAACTACTCAATTTCAACTATGAACCAGGATTTAATGTATCACTGCCCTTGCTATTTAAATATTGAAAGGTTGGAGGACACTATCTTCTGTTCTGGATACAAATTCCATTTCCTTCCTCTGACTCCATCTCACCCCCTGGTCAATAACTGAGGTTAGAACGGATGAGCCACATCTATGGTGATCCCTTTAGCCACGAGCTGATTGCAGATACCACATCCTGACCATTTCTAATTTTAGCTATCAACACCTGCAGAATATACTTCACTGGTTCATCTCATCTGCTATTTTAACTTTGAAATACAGTCTTAATGAAGCCAATAATCTGCTGATGGCTCTCCCAGCTTCAAACCTGCCAAAGCAGATTTGAGTCTGATACTCCATTGCTTGTATCTAAACGCAGACCTCAATCCAATATTCCTGTACGGATTGATTTATATTTTTTTTTGGATCTGGCAATGCCTTTCCTTTAATATTCACAAGCACGTTGTCACCTCTGTCTATGACTCTGTTCTCCGTCTCCCTCTGTTAATTACACAAGCCCGCGTCAGTTTTTCACATTTAATCTGAGTTCCTCCATGTCTCTTCTCTCTCAAACAATAATTGTCATATCTACTGTCGCCAATACACACACACACACACACACACAATCTCTCGCCTTATACTGGTGCAGTAGAGGTACAGAACCATACATTTGTCACTCACTGCATGGGTTGCAAATCTTCCCGTGCAAGACTTTTATGCAGTGCACGTATAGTAGCAATTTACTAGCAAAAATTTGCCAGGCTTCCTATGCCCGGCAGATATTCGAGTTTATAGTGTAGTCCACTTGCATAGTCTGCACAGCTCTCCATTCTGTCTGGTACCTTGTCCCAGTTTATGGTGTCTGGGATGGTGCTGTGAGGCAGATTCAGAATTTGATGTAACTAACCATTTCAACTGATGTGTCAATAATTTTACAATAATCTGGCTATAATGAATGCTTCAATTCTTTTGATTGGACCCACCATTGTCTCACTTCTCCAATTACTCCCACTCCCCTGTCTCCTTATCCATATTTTCACAACGTGTTATGTTTGTTTTTCTGTACCTTTCCCCTGGTGTTGTTTTGTGGCTCCCGAATGTATCAAGTGTTGGTATTGTGAAGCTCAGAAACAATGAAATGGTATGTGGGGGGCTGTTGTTCCATGTTGTGCAGTGGGGTCCAGCAGCTTTGAGACATGCCTTTGACACTTGGTCTGTGCCTGTCCACTGAAAGCCTGTTTGTCCCTCTCAGATGATCGTGTGGTCAGTAACATGAGAAGGCCCCTCGGGTATTATTGTAAACGACCAGGCGTCTAACTTGTAGCCGAGGGCTTCTGATTGACTCCTGTTACTGAAATGTTATTGGAGGTGCTACACATTGTTGTGCTGTGAGCTGCCTTAGACATTCAGGGAGACCTGAGGATTTGGTAAGCAAACTCTGGATGGAGCAACGGGAGTGTAGTGACAGCATCTGGGTCTGTAACATGAACAACAAATGGAGCAGAGTTTGCAGAGAGGGGAATGGTGTGAGTGTGTGTGGGGAAGTGGATCGGCCAATTCAGTCTGTGTTTTAATAAGGATACATGCATCCTCTCGCTCTCCCTCTTAAATACACCCATACACTCTCTCCCTCTCTTCCCTGCACACGCACTCACTCCCCTCTCTCACATGCAGGCACACCCTGTCTCTCTCCCCCTCACGCAGACACTCCACTTCGTTCTCAAACACATTTATCCACGTATATGCAAACACACATGCACACGCACGCACACACATAAATCTGGGCTGAATTTGCATTTGCCGATTTGTATTTGCAGATACATTATGTTTTGTCAAAAATATACAATTTGTATACAGTCAGACAATGTGGTATTTTATAGATGTCTGTGTTGATTCGGTCGCCAGAGATAGAAATGGAAAGGTCTAGGAAGGGGAGGGAGGAGTCTGAGACAGTCCAGGTGAATTTGAGTTCGGGATGGAAGGTGTTGGTAAAGTTGATGAACTGTTCAACCTCCTCGTGGGAGCACGAGGCAGCGCCGATACAAATCCACACAGACATCTACTATAAACTGACTGACTCCCACAGCTACCTGGACTACACCTCCTCCCACCCTGCCCCCTGTTAAAACGCCATCCCATATTCGAATTCCTTCGTCTCCGCCACATCTGCTCCCAGGAGGACCAGTTCCAACACCGCACAGCCCAGATGGCCTCCTTCTACAAGGACCGCAGATTCCCCCCAGACGTGATCGACGATGCCCTCCACTGCATCTCCTCCACTTCCCGCTCCTCCATCCTTGAGCCCCGCCCCTCCAACCGCCACCAAGACAGAACCCCACTGGTTCTCACCTACCACCCCACCAACTTCCGTGTACAGCGTATCATCCGCCGTCATTTCCGCCACCTCCAAAAGGACCCCACCACCAGAGATATATTTCCCTCCCCTCCCCTATTAGTGTTCCGCAAAGACCACTCCCTTTGTGAATCCCTCGTCAGGTCCACAACCCCACCAACCCAACCTCCACTCCCGCACCTTCCCCTGCAACCGCAGGAAATGCAAAACTTGCGCCCACACCTCCCTTACCTCTCTCCAAGGCCCCAAGGGATCCTTCCATATCTGCCACAAATTCACCTGCACCTCCACACACATCATCTATTGAATCTGCTGCACCCGATGTGGCCTCCTCTATACTGGGGAGACGGGTCGCTTACTTGAGGAACGCTTCAGGGAACACCTCTGGGACGCCCGGACCAACCAACCCAAACACCCCGTAGCTCAACACTGTAACTCTCCCTCCCACTCCACCGAGGACATGCAGGTCCTTGGACTCCTCCATCGCCAGAACATAACAACACGACGGTTGGAGGAAGAGCGCCTCATCTTCCGCCTGGGAACCCTCCAACCACAAGGGATGAACTCAGATTTCTCCAGGTTCCTCATTTCCCCTCCCCCCACCTTGTCTCAGTCGATTCCCTCGAACTCAGCACCGCCCTCCTAACCTGCAATCTTCTTCCTGACCTCTCCGCTCCCACCCCATTCCAGCCTATCACCCTCACCTTGACCTCTTTCCACCTATCACATCTCCATCGCCCCTCCCCCAAGTCCCTCCTCCCTACCTTTTATCTTAGCCTGCCTGGCACACTCTCCCTATTCCTGATGAAGGGCTCTGGCCCGAAACGTCGAATTTCCTATTCCTTGGATGCTGCCTGACCTGCTGTGCTTTAACCAGCTACACATGTACAGCACATAAAATTGGTTGATGACTGGCGTCTGTGGTTCTGTGGGCATCATGGCGAGAGTGAGGTGGATCATCAACTCAACACTTCTGGCTGAGGACGGTGAAGTTCCTTGTCTTTTAAACTGATGTAAGGGGCTATTCTGTTAAGTAGGATGAGGATATTTGTGGAGTCTTCTCCTCCAGTGAGTTGTTAAATTGTCCATCGACATTTATGTCTGGATGTGGCAGGACTGCAGAGCTTCGATATGATCGTCTCGTCTCGGGATCATTTCGCTCTCTGTATCAGATGTTAGTTCTGCTGTTTGGAATGTAATCAGTCAAGTGCAGGATGGGTTGTTGTCAGGATTCAGTACAAATGGTTCTGACCCTGACATGTTCACCCACACTCATCACTGAAACATAGATTGGCTTGATGATAATAGTGGACTGAGCGTTGTCCTGGTGAAAAGGTTACTTATTTTGATTGAATACAGTTCTGCTGCTGCTGTGATTCTATAGTACCACATGAATGCCCAGTTTGAGCTCCAATATGTTTAATTAAATTCTACTGACTATCCCCCTGTTCACACCAAGACCCATTCACCGATCAGCCCTGTACTTAGTGACCTGACCTGATTTCTGACGTGGTAACACTTCCATTTTCATATTCTCATTCTGCACAGAGTTCTCCCTGGTGCCACGCCTCCAATTTGTTACATTACTCAAACCTTTAACATATTTAATCTGAATCGTATCCATTCCTGTAATACCATCATCTGAGTTTGAAGTGAATGTGTTCCCCTCTGTTTCTCTCCCTGATCATGTTTAAGAGCTCTGTAGTCTCAGTGGTATCACCCTTATGTATTTTCAGAACGAATGAATGTGTGCACCTTGTGTTATTGTTTACTTCCCTGTGTCAGGTGCTCCGTACTGGACGAGACGTTTGAAAAACACACAGTTGAAGGTCAGTAGATGTGTGGGAGAGACATGTAAGCAGATACTTCATAATGCTCAGCAACGTTGGACTCTGGTCAAAAAGAAGATGGCATGAAGATGTGCAGATGAACCCCCCCCCCCCCCCCCAAATGATGCATTTAGTGTGAAGGATAACTAATCAATCACAAGCTAACGACTTCAGATTGGTGAGCTCTAGCATCCGCCAAATTTGGGATGTTTAGTTTTGGAACCAGACGCAGTTAGTATAAAGCAAAATATAAACCAAAATATTCCAAAACTGGCGAGAAATATATTTTTTAAACTAGCCGCAATAGTTTTTTTTTCCGAATCGATTTGAAAAAACCGTTGATGATGTGTGTGTGACCATTGGAAGAAAGGAAGGAAATTATATGTGGGACACCTGTAGGATGTGACTGGGGAACTGGTTTCAGGGAACAGGCAGAGAATTTAAAACAGTATTTTACATCGTCCCTCACAGGGGAAGTCAAAATGAGTTTCAATATTATAAACAAAATTGTAGTCGGATGGAAATGCTTGCACTGTGTCTAACAAAATGAACAAGACTTTTCTCAAACAGATAAGACCAAGGGTAAACAAGTCATCAGCAATTCATAGCTGGTTTTAATAGAAGTGGTTACAGAGTGACTGGTGGCATGGTGTGGAATATTCCCTACCTCTCTGGATTACTGGAGTGTTCCAGCAAAACTGGAGAATCTCCAAAGTGGCGTCTGTCTTCAAGAAGAGATGAGTCTTCAAATGTTTAGGTGCTACCATTATCTGAATAATGGAACATATTTGAGAGGCTTAACGATCCCATGATGCACTTTCACCCTGACTATTAAAAAAAAACAACTCTACTCCTTCCTCTGATGTGTTACACACTGGGAGACGAACATTTTGCTTAAGTTGGTAATAATTTTGAAAATTATCTGGAATATTGTACAAATGATATCATCCAGAGAATTGTAGGAACAGCATTCTCCAGAACATTTTCTAAATATGTAGGGGTATTTCGTAGGTTTGAGTGAGAGAGAGAGAAGGTGCTGCATGTAGTAGTGAGAGTCAAGGAGCCTTATTCGGGGGAAGGTGTTATAACAGACATTCAGTGAGTCAGAGGGAGCAGAGAGAATACGGCGACCTTTATCTACTAGAGCAGGGAAAGTTATTGATGCTTGTCCTGTCTTGCTGGATATTTCTTGAGTCCGCAGATATTGCACTGAGCTGGGTGGTGAACTCAAACCATGCTTGGTGGGTCTGGTGCTGTGGCCCCCTTTTGGAAGAGAACGGTCCTCCTCTGTACTAGCCCATCCACCAGGACCTCTGTGCCCCTGTTGACAAACCGTGGTGTAATTGCTCCTTGTCTGCCATGCTCGGGGTAAACTGTGCAGGGCAGCTCCAAACTGAGAAAGCTCAACAGTGTGCCCATTGGCCTTTTAACGTTGGAACCAATGTCAGGTATCATGGCATATTCAGGGACATCTGGACGATGGTGAGTACCTCCAGCAATGATGGGTGGGAGAATCGGGCTGGCATTGATTGAGAGGGACACTGTGGGGTAGGGTGGGTAGTTAATGAGGTCAGTTCGATAAGATAGCACCAGGAAACTAACTCCGCCTCGTACAGACAATCCCTCTGTCACACTCAATGAAAATGGCACTGAGACAAATTATTATTAGATTCAGGCTAACGAGATCCAGACTGTGCTGGCACTGCTCCCAGTTATCCAGCTGCAGAACAAATACTCATCTAAAACTCTCCACCTTCTTAACTAACACCAATATCCTGTTCACCCATCATTCATGGAAACAGTGACCCATATTGCAAGATGTTTTCGAAATGTTTTAAGTTTCACAGTTTTTAAACCTACCATCAGATACTTCTCTGAAATTCTCTCTCAATCTCCCCCTTCCTTTTCCAAGCTCCTCCCATTTGCCAGCATTTCAGCTGATTCATGGCCGCTTTCTGGCAGTTAGTTTCATGCCCATAGCACACTGTTGTCATGGCGCAATGGAGATATGGAGCTGTAAATGGATGTGAGCTGCACATCCTGTCACTTCCAACATGGGCTGCAAGTTTCCTCACGTAGAGCAATGATCTAACACAGTGTTACTCAGCAATGCAGTGGTTAGTGTAGACAGCTGTACATGCTGGGAAGATAACTGCTCTCGATTAACAGATAACTTCATTGCTATTCACTGCACAGCTCCCCATGCATGTTTATGAAACAATGCAGTTGTGTGCTCTGTAGGTTTATATATCAATGCACTTTTGGACGGATAAGAAGTGGACTGGTGAACTCTGAACATTGATCAATCCTGGACTTATTGCTAAGAAATACACTGGTCTGGTTTACGCTTAATGATGATTAGATACCTCATCTGGGCTTATACATGTGTGGGCATGATCTGTGAGGTGGATTGACTATCCGATATAATTCCTGATATAACTATCACTCCTCCAGCTCGGCCCATTCCGCTATTTAACCCCATATATCTGCAACATGTTGTCCATCAAGTAATTACCCGAGTAAAACGTGAATATCTGTAACTCTTGTTATGTCCATGAAGAAGGTGACCTTGGACCGCACACGTTTTTAAAAATATTTTAAAGCTAAATGTGAGGTGCTGTGTTTCAGATACAATTCGCTTGTTCACGATATTCAAATTAAGCAAAGCACAATTTAGTCAAACACCGTTTGGCTACAAGTACCACAAGAAATGGGCCGTATCTACATTGTCTATAGCACTGTCGGAAACTCTCAAAAATGCCTAACCCCACCTAAGCAGTTAAATTATGGTATGATAAATATCAAATTAAACATAAAAAAATCAAACGAAAGGATGCAGCTGGCCTGGTGATCAGACACCGACGGTCTCGGGACCCCAGCAATTTCTACATTGCCAAAACACAGTAGAATCATCAAGTTTATGAAGAGAAAGCATCATCTCTCTCCCTCTCCTCTAGTTTTACAACTGGAGATGAGCCATTAACCCAATAGTCACTGATGTCAACATCCCACCCACACCAAGTATTATTGTGTTATATCAGGGTTATCATGAAATGGGTTACTTGGAGCTGTTTGTTCAGTGACTGTGATTAATATCAGTCTTCATGGATCTAACTGGGTCACTAGAGGCTTTACCTCGTCCATAATTAGGGGATTCTTTCAATTTGTTATGCCATAGTATTTGGGGCAGTGTAATCCTCAACACGATTGTGATCAGCAGCTAGAGAGAGGAAGAGATCAAAATCTGACAACATCACAATGTTCCAACAATGGATCAGAGTCTGAGAACATTAGACTGGAATGTCCCAACAATGGACAGGAGTTTATCCGATGGTCTTTACTGGCTTTCTCTGGATTGGGCATGGTTAGAGCTGCGGATAGAAGCCGTACTGAGGATTATTCAAGCTGGGTACTATCCCATCCTCGCTATTATTGGTGTTCCTGGTAAGCCAATCTCTGTCAATTCTATCAACGATGGTGAAGGTTATTGATATTCCAGTTAATTATATTTAAGAAATATATGAACTTTCAGTCCCATACTTTCATATCCAAACTCCTTACTCACAAACATCTAAGAAGGGATAAGACTGTTCGGAACCTTGAATCTCCTTTTTGCCCTGAACTGTTTTATCTCTCTATATTCTCTGTGTCATCAAATCTGCCCGCAACCCAGTCTCCAGCTATGCCTCAGTGCCGTTGCTAAATTAGCTATCATCTACCCCTTCGTTAATGACAGATTTTACTGCTCCAGTTCTCTTTTGACCACTCTTCCAGCAGTAAATATTCTGACCACAAGCTTTTTCTTGTCTCTACAGTTACTTCACAACAGGGACTTTGTATCCGAGTAGAAGTGTCACTGACCATGTAATTCAGAGGCATAGGTTATGACTCTAAAAACATCGTTTGGAACCCTCCCACAGCCGATGTCTAAACTTAAATTCGAATGACAAAAGTTGGAATGAAACCTAATATCCCTCATGGCAACCATAAACCATCAGGATTTTTTTCCTTATTTGAATGATGATCTTTGTTAAAGATACTGAGAAGTTTTGCCCTGTTTGGACTAAATGTGATTTCAGACCCACAACAATGTAGTTGGCTCCATATTGCCTCCACAAATGTTGCGTGGTCAAGGGCAGTTACTGATGGCTAACAAATGCTGCCCGTGCCAGTGATGCTGGCATCCCGGGAAACAACAATATTAAAGATGACATTACCAAGGAAATGTGGATGCTGGAGATGTGAAATAACATTCTCCAGCATCTGAAAAAGTGTTGGAGATTCTCAATAAGTATGGCAGTCTGTCGAACTGGAGAAAAACAGATAACATTTAGAGTTCATTGAACATATCAAAACTAAATGCAACAAATTAAGAATATTATTTATATCAGGGTTGGTTGGAAGGATGAATGGGAGGTTTGTGTTGAATGGGTGGAGGAATGTCCACCAAGAGGGAGGGAGAAAGAGAGAGAGAGAGAGTGATGGAGGGGAAGAGAAAGGAAAAGCAAACAAAAGGATTGCTGATGATGGACTGGAAGGAAAATAGGATGGGAGGTTATTCGAACATTTCCCCTTTCCCCATATTCCTGAATATCACATCCATTTCAGGATGTCCCTGCTTGAATTGAGTAATGTTCCCCGTGTCTCTCTGAGTGTGGTGATCAACTCCATCGGCAATAGTAGTGCTGAGATACAGAGAAACACAATATTATATCGTCAACTGTTACTTTGGAAAATGGAACTGTTACTGTGGGACTGTGCAGAGATGCAATGGCTTTCTCAGCTAGGAAGAGAAACTGAATAGACAGAGGCATTTTCAACACTGAATGGTTGCACCATTGGTGTGGGGAACTGACTTGCTGTTGTCATTGGAAAGTCAGTGGAATTTCTGTGGATGATGTTCTCAGGTTTGTATTGTCAGTTGCTGCGTTCATTCAGGGAGACCCGAGGTCCTTTTGACCCCACTCCAGATACTGCATTTTCAGTGTATCTGTGTCCACGGTAAACAAATGGAGCTGAGACTACAGAGAAGGGAAGCTGTGTAAACAGGGTGGGGCTGGGAGCTGCACATTCCTCCCGGGGATTTCGAGGAACATTTGTCTAAGCTGGATCCATTCCAAGTTTAAAGTGACAAAAGAGTTTGTTTCAAAAATGAGGTGGTCACTGAACTGTGTCCTCTCCTTCAGTATAACCTGTAGCCTCACATCAGGGACAGGACTGTACTGACACTTACCATGAAGTGAGCTGGATTGATTCTGGAACTTTCCAGTCAGGAGTGGGTAATACATCCACCATCTCTGAAATGCAGTCCTCTGATGTATTCATGAGCTGACAGAAGCCATCTGCCTGCTGAGAGGAATTCATTGGTTCCATCTCCACAGGGGAAGGTACAGAAACTAACTTCCAGAAATATTAGGGAACGGAGGATTAGTGAAAATGAGAAACTGCAGGAAATTAGAATTATTGAAGAGTATGCTTTTTGAAAATCTAATTAAATCGAAGTTTCATGAGTTACTGAATCTGCTGAGCTGCATCCCAGAGTATTGAGGAGGTGTTAACAGAGCTAATGAAATAATTACTGAATATTTTTCAAAGCTGGTTAGATTCTGGAAACGATCCTGCAGACTGGAAAGCAGCTGTTATAAACTGAAATATTTAAGACAGGATGGACAGGGCAAACAGAAAGCTAAATAGCTTGATGTCAGATTGAGAAAAATATTGTAACCTTTTATAAGGAATGTGACAACTAACACTTGGAGAATAGTGATCTGATTTTGTAGAGTCGGCCTAGATTCAGGAAAGGGAAATGATCTTTGATAAACTTATTGTAATTTGTGGAGATTGTCCGCTGTGACATCAACAATTGAGGACCAATGGGAATGGAGTATCTAAATTTTCAGCAGACATTTGACACAGTTGAATACAGTTGAGTGGGGAATGTTAAATTCCTTGGGTATGTAGGTGTGAAATATATACCACATGGATTAAAAATTGGATATTGGAGATAATGAAGGGAGTAGTATTTTTCTCTCGACTGGAGGTTTGTTGGGTATCAGGTGGATCAGTGTTTTGGCAATAGCTGTTCACAAGGTATAAAAATGATTCAGATGTAAACAAACATCTTCATTCACATTTATGTTTGTTTGTCAATGGTGAGAGATCGGGAAGTGCTGTTGTTGAAAAGGACCTGGATGACCTTGATCATAAGTCACCAACGTTGCAGGAAATAAGTAATATGTAGCTCTTCATGAAAAATTATTGAAACACCAGAGTTGGTATATCTTTCCCAATGGTAGTGTTTTGTTGAGATAACATTTGGTGCATTGTGTACAGACTTGGTCTGTTTTATAAATAATGATCACTTTGTCACAGAGAGAGTGTAAAGGAGTTTCACCAGACTAAACCTTGGCATGATCGTACCATGTGGAGAGAGTGCAGGATCTATGTGTTTAATTTGTTGTGCTGTGAGAAAATAAGAAGTTGAAACTTGATGGTTATGGACAGACACTCATTACATCCCAAACATCTGAATAGGGTCAAAATTCTACACTATTCATTGGATGTTTGATTCCCAAAAGTTTATATGCCTCTGCAGAGCCCACGTTTCGATTGACAGAAAGGTACAGGCTCTGAATGAACTCTGGACACTTGAATGCACAGTTACTGTGTGACACTGTATTGAATGTCACTTTGTACACAATCCTGTCAGTAGTCACAATACCTTCATTCTGAAAGAGTTAACGATTCTACAGATGGAGTTCAAATTTGAAAAGTGTGGAGTACAAATTGGAAAAGTGAATTTGAATGCAGAATACAGGGTTATAGGTAGGATACTTGGCAGCGTGGAGGAATAGAGGGACCATTGGTTCCATATCATTAGGTCCTTCACAGTTGTGACCTAAATTGACTGGGTTGTTAAGAAGGCAAATGGTGTGTTAGCTTTCATGAACAGGGGTATTGTTTTTAAGAGCCACGAGGTTATGCTGCAGCTCTATAGAGCCTGGTTAGACCACACGTGACATATTTTCTCCAGTTCTGGTCACCCAATTACAGGAAGGATAAGGAAAATTTAGAAAGGTTGCAGAGGAAATTTACCAGAATGCTGCCTGGACTGGAGGGCAGGTCTTATGGAGAAAGGTTGAGAGAGATAGGGCTTTTATCATTGGCTTGAAGAAGGATGAGAGGTGATTTGATAGATATATCAAGCCAGAGACTTTTTTCCCAAGGCAGAAATGGCTGTCAGGAGGGGGCATCATTTGGAGCTAAGTTTCAAGCAGATCTCAGAGATCGGTTCCTTACACAGAGAGCGGTGGGTGCGTGAAGTGCACTGCCTACAGTGGTATTTAATCAGGTATATTAGGGACATGTAAGCGACTCTTACATGGGCACATGGGAGGATAGTACAGTGTAGTGCATATAGGCTAGTCTGATCTGAGAGTAGGATAAAAGGTAGATGCAACATCGAGGGCAGAGGATCCTGTACTGTGCTGTAATGTTCTATGTTCTATCTACTATGAAAGTATTTAGCGAGTGGGGTAGATTTATTTTGACCTGTCAGAGAGGTGAGGGCTATGAGGAATCGGACATTAAAGAGGATTTGTGGCCTAGAGCAGATCAGCCATGATTTTACAGAAGGGCAGGGTTGGGATTTGAAGGATGTGCTCCTGTTTCTCATGTACTCCCATTCTGTCATTGGAAGGTTAATGGGTGTTATTTTCCTGGAAGGTCTGTTATTTAATATTGCAGTCAGAGAGACCAGAGGATTCTGTGAGCCATCTCTAGGTGAGGTCTGGGGGCTGTATTCACCGTGAATCTGGGTCTACAACATGAACAACAAATGGAGCACACGTTGCAGAGAGGGGAAGCTCTGGAAAGAGAGATGAGTGGAGACTTTCATAACCAGCCTGAGTTTTACAATTGTATTTTCCAGATCACCCAAACCGTATGGGGCAGTCTTCATGGACTGAATGGTGTTACGTTTTCCTGTGTGCTAGGTTGTAGCAGTAAATGGACATCAACTGTTCCTGTCTGGCAGTTTTGAGGAGTTGAATGGAACGCAGAGATATGGGACTGAGTTGGTCATTAGACACTTTGAGGCTTCTCCAACAGACACTAAGATTGTGGCTGATCAGGTTGTGGTCTCAGCTCCACCTTCCTGTCTGTATCCCATTATTACGTCTCTACTAACTCAGCTTTGTATAAATGTAAACAATGAGGAATGTCAAACTTCTGGGGTAGAGAATTTCCACTTGAAAGATCCTTTTAGAATTTTCCCCATCTCTCTGATAGAATCAGAGAGTCATACATCATGGAAAGAGATCCTTTATTCCAACTTACCCATGCCAACCAGTTATCCCAAACTTATCTGGTCCCATTTTCCATCATTTTCTCCATATCCCTCTGAACCGTATCCCTATGTACCTATCCATATGTATTTTAAATGTGTAATTGGACCCGCTGTCAACATTTTCTCTGACAGCACTTTCTATACACGCACCATCTTCTGCATGAAAATGAAACTGCTAAGGTCCACTCTAAATCTTTCCCCCAAACCTTCAACCTATGCTGTATAGTTCTGGACTCGCTACCCTGGGAAAAATACATTGGTCATTCAGATTATTTCATGTCACCATTCATCCTCCGCCAGTTCAGGGGAAGAGGCCTCAACTTATTCATCCTCTCCATGACTGGAAATGAAAGTCTCTGCAATGTCAACTTGAAAGAACTTTGTCCAAATATTACTGGAACTCATGATAAAAGGAAAACTGAGAGTTTGGCACAAATGTTATCCTACTTGTAGAGTCAGAGAATCCTACAGCATGAAGACAGGCCCTTTGATCCATACTGGTCTCTGCTGACATAAATTTCCATCCACGCAAAACCTATTTCTCTGCACTTGGCCCATATGCTTCTGAACCTTTCCTATCCATGCATTTGTCGAAATGCCCTTTAAGCGTTGTTAATGCAAATGCCTGGACTACTTCCACTGACAGTTCATTCCATATACGTACTACCTTCTGTGTAAAGTTTGCCTCTCTTGGTCTCTTTTATTTTTTCACCACTAAACGTAAACTGATGCACTCCAGTCCTCGATTCCAAAACTCTGGGAAAAAGAAAGACTGAGTTCATTCAGTATATGCCTCTGATGATGTTGTACAGTTTTTTTTAAGAACCCACCCCACCGCTCCCACCCTTTCAATCTCCTTTACTCTAAAGAAAACTGTTCTTCCTTGTCCAAGCTCTCTCTGTAACTCAGGCTGTTGGGTCATATGAACATCCTTGTATATTTCGTCTGCAATCTTTCCAGTTTAATGAAATCCTTCCAACAGCAAAGTGACCAAACCTGAACACAACACTGCAGGTGTGGCCTGGTCCTGAAACTTGCAACATAACTTCCAAACTGCTATACTCAATGCACTGACTGATGAATGCCAGTGTGCCAAAAACCTTCTTCACTTCCCTGTCTCCCTGTGACTTTACTTTCAGAGAACCATGCACCTGTATTCCAAAGTCCTTCTGTTCCATTACACTATTTAACGTCATACAATTCAAAATGAAATTCCTGCCTTGATTTGACTTTCCAAAATGTAAAACTCACACTTATCTATATTAAAATACGTTTCCCTATTTCTCAGCCCACTTCCCCAGCTAATCATGGTCCTGCTGCAATTTCTGAAAACTTCCCTCACTGTCATCAGCAAATTATGTTAGGCTTACTGGTCTATACTTCCCAGGTATTTCTTTCCTTCCCTTCTTGAATAAGGGCACAGCATTCGCTACCACCCAGTCAGCTGGGACCTCACCTGTGGCTAATGATGATGCCAAAATAGCAGCCAGGGTCCTGTAGTGTCTTCTGTAGCTTCCTGCTGTGTTCTTTGATACATCTGATCAGAACCAAGATTTCTATTCACCTTCCTACATTCTAATACATCCAACCCATCCTCTGCTGTGATATGGACTGTCCCCAAGATATCACCTTCGAGTAAAAAATGAGGTCTGCAGATGCTGGAGATCACAGCTGCAAATGTGTTGCTGGTCAAAGCACAGCAGGTTAGGCAGCATCTATTCCTGAGATGCTGCCTAACCTGCTGTGCTTTGACCAGCAACACATTTGCACCCAAGATATCACCACTAACTTCCCTAAGCTCCCACACCAAGTCTTCAAGTATTTCTTCACGTTAAACACAGAGGAGAAATATTCATTGAGAACCTTGAGAATTTCCTGAAGTTCCACATATACGTATCCACTTTGGTCCTTGAAGGGTCATATTCACACTGCGGTTATTTTCTTTTCTTAAATATACTTAAACACCCTGTTTGGATTCATCCTGATCTTCTCAGCCAATGCTATCGCGTGCCATCTTTTCGTCCTCTTGAGATCCTTCTTCAGTAAATTCCTGTATCCCTGTATATCTCCAGGGATTCCTTTGATCCCATCTGCCTGGACCTGAGCCACACCTCATCAATATTTATTGCCTTCCAGGGCTCCCTCCTCATGTCAACCTTGTCCTTCACCCTCATAGGAACATATAAACCTTGAACTCCAGCCATCTCACTTTTCAAGGCCTCCCAGTTGTTGGAGGTCCTTTCGCCTGCAATAAAATTGCTCTGAATAACCTCTGCAAGTTCCTGTCTAATTCCATCAACATTGACCTTGCCCCAAGTTAGAACTTGCACTGTGTACCGGTTTGCCTCTCTCCATAACTGTTTAAAGATTAATAGAACTATAGTCACCCCCATCACCTGTCCCGCTCTATTTCCCAAGAGTAGGTTGAGTTTGCCAATTCCCGAACAGGACCTACTCCATACTGCATGATGAAAGTTTTCTAAACACACATAATACGTTCACCCCATCTAAGGACTTAGTTATTTGTCAGTCCCAGTCTATATTCATAAAATTAAAATCTACTATGAGAATTCTATTGCCCCTGCAAGTGTCCCAATCTCTGTACATATTTTTCTTTCTCTAACCCCCATTGACTATTTGGAGGTCTATAGTACAACCCCAATAATGTCATCATCCCCTTCGTATTTCTTAGCTCCACACACAAAGCCACAATGGATGATCGTCCAGGTATTTTATCTCTGATCACTGCTGTGATACTCGCCTTAATCAAAAATGCAATTCACCCTCCGCTCCTTCCACCACCACTATCCCACCTAAAGCAGCTGTACCCTGGTGCATTAAGCTGCCAGTCCTATCTCTCCCTTAGCCATTTTCCGTAATGGCTATAATATCCCAGTCCTCCGTACGTATCCATGTACTGAGTTCATCGACAAGGAAGCCGTCTTGCATTGTAACAGATGCAATTTAATCCAACAGGCATTCCTTGCTCTCTGTCATGTTCCAGCCTGACCTGTCTCTTCACTTTACTGTTTCTAATTACTGCATCTCCTTCCAGCCTCACACTTGCCACCCTGCTGTTGATGATCCCATACCACCCCCAAACCCAGCCAATCTAGTTTAAAGCCTCCCTTGTAGCACTAGCAATTCTTCCTGCCAGGATATTGCCCCCTCCCTCCAGTTCAGGTATAACGTGTCCCCCTTGAACAGGTCACCTCTGCGCCACAAAACTTCTTAATAATCTAAAGGTCTATATCCCTACCCTGTCCAAATTCTTTAGCCACGCATTCATCTGCCATAACGACCTGTGCTTACCCTCACTAGCACATAGCACTGGACGTAAACCGAAGATTACCACTGCCATCGTCCTGGCTTTTATCCTTTTTCCTAGCTCTCTGTAATCACTCTGCAGGACCTCTTCACTATTTCTACCTCTGTCATTTTGTACCAACATGCACAATGACTTCTGGCTGCTCCCCCAACCCGGTGAGAACGTTCTGCAGCCGCTCTGAGACATCCTGGACCCTGGGACGTGGGAGGAAACACACCATCCTGGATTCCCATTTGCAGTCACAGAATTCCTGTCTGTTCCCCTCACTGTCGAGTCTGAATAATTACTTCTGAAGTTATTCTGCTCGCACAACTTTCTGATAATGGGATTTCTTCCTGAAACAGTTGGATTTGGCTAAATCCCCTTTGATTCAAGCAGGTGGGGAGTTTTCAAAGAATCCTCATCATGAATCCTCCATGAGTGAGTAAACCGACTGGGTTTTTTTTTAGCTCGCACGTATCGCTGTGAAGAGGGACAGGGAAAGAGAAATGGAGGAACAGACTGTTCTTTCTCAGGTAGATTACATTTTTCCATCCTAAGTTGAATCAATAATGTTATCAGAACTCAGACTGGACTATGTGTGCTCTCCTTGAACATTGTCTGAACATTATGGCTCCATCACATTCCCCGATCCACGCAGGTGCATCATTGCTGCTGTCGTGCACAGACTCATTTCATTAACAAATAATGACCCCATTTTTGATTCGAAGATGTTTTTATATGTACCCGCGTAATATAAAAATAAAATGTTTAATGTATTCACAAATTAAAATGAATGTATTACCTTAAACCAATACAGAAATTTCTGGAAAAGCCTAGCAGGTCTACCAGCATGTCTGAAAAGAAATGAGACTTAACATTTCTGGTCCAGCGACCTTACCTCAGAACCTAGCTTATTCTCAAATTACATCCCCAGATTTTTTCTCCCACGCAAGAGGAAATATCCATCAGGTATCCACCAGCTACTCGCTGCTCATGATCGTATATGGTCCATAAGAACATCTCTCATTCTCAGGCCTAAACTGTTAATCCTTCATGACATAATGTGTACATCACTAGGCCGAGTAAAGAGAAACATCTTTGAAAAATTTGAAAACCGTTTAGCTTTTTTTCATTTTTGGAGATCATAACTTCAAACAATACATCAGATGTGGCCTCAGCAATGCCCTGTACGGATGTAGGAAAACATCGCTAAGATCAAAGCCGACCCCCTTGCAGGAAACAGCATCGTTCCGTTTCCATTCCAAATCAGTTTCTGCATCTTCACAGTAACTTGATGTGCTTCATGTGCTAATACACACAAATCCCTCTGTACCACCAAGTTCTGCATTTTCTCTCCATTTAAATTATTTGCTGCTGTTTTGCCATTTTCCCAAAACACAAAATTCCAGTCACCCACATCGTACTGATATTCATTTTCTCGCAAGTTTACTCACTGCCCTCCCCTATCTGTATCCTATTGCTGACGCTCTGCCTCCACTTGACATCTTATTGAATGTTTATCCTGGTGTTTGAACAAACTGAGCTCCAATATATTCAGCCTCTTCATTCAAGGCATTAAACTAGAGTGTATACTGTTGATAACCTCACACTGATCCTTGAAAAATTCTACTAGTTACAGCTTTCCAACCTGAAAACAAGTAATTATCCCAAATCTGTATTCCAGGTTAGCTAACCAGGGCGCCGCTGTTCCTGTGTAACTGCCCAGAAAGGTTGTATGGCCTTCTGCTGTGCGGTGTAATTTTGTCAATGAGTTGAATGACTATATTCTATTCCTGTGTAACTCCATAGAGGGACAGAATTGCCTCCTCCTGACTCATTATAACGGTTCTGACTGGCTGAAACGAGTCATCCTCTCTCTCTCTGTAACAGCCGCGAGATGTGAACTGGGAGGTTCACATGTGGGATACGAGCAGCAGTAGGCCATTCGGCCCCTCCAGCCTGCTTCACAATTTAGAAGCATCATAGCTGGTCCACCACCTTCCTGTCAGTTCTCACTAAATATTGACTCTTCTGTCCATCAAAGATCACTTAAGGTCAGCCTTGAATATCTTCAATGACCCAGTCTTCACTGTTCCCTGGGGATGATAGAGCTATAGGTCGCACAGTCTGAATGAGAATGGAACAACGTTATCTCAAATGTTAATGGGAGACCCCGTAATTTGAAAGTGTGTTTACCTCACAGCAAGTTATCTCCTCTTTTCAGAAATAAGGGCAAAACAGATGGGAGGAGTCATAGACCATTCAGCCCCTCAAACCTACCCCACAGTCCCATTGAATGTCCAGTAAAATATTTATTAATGTCAGTCTCCACTGTACCATTGGGAAAATATTCCTGGCATCTTAAGACCATACAGCAGAGGAAATGGAAATGTGGCCATTTCACCCATTAACTCTACTTTGCTGTTCGGTGCTGCCTGACATGTTTCTCAACACAATTCTCTCGCCTTTTCACTGTAACTCTGGATCCATGTTTTAATGAAAAACTATCTATCTCTCTATTAGAAACACGTCTTTGGCTGTGTCGGTGTGTGTGTGTCTGTGGATCTGCTTAATGGCAGGAGACAGGGTGGTGGTAGACCGTGGTGTGTGTGCGTTTCTGTGTATATCTGTTTCATTCTGTTTAATTATCGGCACAACATCATGGGCTGAAGGCCTGTTCTGTGTTGTACTGTTCTATGTTCCATGTAATGGCAGGAGACACAGAATAATAATCTGTTGATACATCACATGAAGGAAATTGGTGACATTGAAATGAAGCCATCATCATTAATTATGAAAAGTCCATCTGCTTGCCTCATGTCCTTTCGAGAAGGCAATGGGTCATCCTTCCTTGTTCAGATCTCAATGTGACTGCAAATCCACAGCAATGTGTTTCACTATTTACTGTCCTGTGCAACATCTGAACCAGCTACTCAGTACAAGATCGGCAAAACATGTTGGCCTGACCAGGGAAGAACAAAAGGAAAGATAGGTCCCTTACTCTGACTCTTTCCTGTATGCCTTCAGCTCATTCTCATTCAGGCAGATGACCATTCCCCATATTAAGTGCATTCTTTCTTCGTGTCTCCCTGAGCATGATGTTCATCTCCGTCGGCTTATTGGGTTACAGTGCACAGATCAGGTCCCGTGCAGCGCCCCGGTCGCTCCTAATGTACTTCTATTCATATAAAAACAAACAATAAGTCATAGACGCTCCCAGATCTGTGGGAAAACATCCGCAGGTGCTGCTGTACAACGCGTCAAAAATCATGTTTTTCAGGATTTTTCTTCAGCTGTTACTCAAAAGAGGAAATCCTTTGAGGAAGTTAAAAAAAAGAGGCTGAGGAACCTGTGCATCCAATACTCGGTGAGATACCCCGCAGTACTTCATTTCAGCCATGAGGACTCATTTTATACATTTAACTCAGTGGATAAGGCTAAACATTTTGTGGAAACTTTAAAATAGATGGATTGGCCTGAAAAATATGGTTGATGTTTGTTCTCTTTTCTATCTTTCCCCATGCTTTTCCTTCATTTTTTATTCCTTTCTTTCTCCCTAATAATTTCCTTTTTGGAAAGGGGCAAAAAGACTTTGGAATAAGTTGTTACTTTATTTTAATTACGAGGTTTTCTGTTGGGAAATCTTGTGGATGTTCTTTGTGGTCTCTCCACCTTTTTTGTTTGTTTTGCTTCTCTTTTAGTCACAAGTAGGGATGACATGAATCCAGGGATGGGTGGAGTGTTCATCCTGATTTTGACTTTTTTTTCTGTTGATTTAGGGATCATCTTTTTTTTTTAAATTTCAGGCTTAAGGCTGGGGCACAGTCCGGGTTTGAAGGAGTTGTGAAGGAGGTGATGGGTAGGGTGAGTGCCCCCTATGAGCAGAGGGAAGAGTCTTCCATTCAAGGTTTTATAGTTGTTTTTCTTTGTAGTTTGTTTGGTAGGAATATTTGTTCATAGTTATGATAAAGTAGTTTTTGTATATATATTTTTTAAATTCTGGGAGTCTTTATTTACTTATGCTCGGCGCTTTGTACGCAGGGTTCTCCTTCTGAGGGGTTCAAGATTGTCTGAAAGGGGATATGGCTAAGTGTCTTATTAAATGGTGCACCTGGAACAATAAGGGAAGTCATTCGCCTGTTAAAAGGGGAAAAAAAGTGTTTTCTAGCCTTAAAAGGGAAAGGGTTGATATCGTTTTGTTGCAGGAAACCCATCTTGATGTTGGGGAACACCTGAAATTACAACAGGGGGGTTATGACCGGATATTCTTTTCATCCTTTACTAAGAAAAGCAGAGGAGCGGCTGTACTTATCCAGAAAAATCTTCCATACACATTATTAGACTCAGTGAATGATGAGCAGGGACAGTTTGCGATACTTAAAGCTCTGATACATGGGAAGGAATATGACATTTTAGACGTCTACTGCTCTCCAGTGCATCCCTTTAAATCTTTGATTCGTGCTTTCTCTAATTTGAGTGCTTATGGAACACGGCACATTATTATGGGGGGAATTTAATTGTCTTTTGGATCGACAGTGGACAGGATGCTTTGTGGTCCCCCAACTATTTCTTTGGAAGACAAGTAGGTGGTTGACTTATGCGAGAAGTTGGGACTGGTGGATATTTGGAGATGTCTTCACCCTACTGGCAGGGACTTCACCTTTTTCGCAAACCCACATAAATGTCACATGAGGATTGACCTCTTTCTGGCTCCCGCGGCTCTTCTGGATTCGATTATGGGTTGTAAAATTGGGAATATAGCTATCTCTCATCACGCAGCAGTATGTTTGGAGATAAAGGCCAAGAGTGAAGGGCTAGATTTGCAGCATCCGCATTTGGGCCCTTTTCTCCTTAAGGATTCCAAATTTGAGCAATTCTTTTGGAAGGAGTTTCAGGAATTCTTGACTATCCACTCAGGCATGGCTAGTAGTCCGTCCATGCTATGGGAGACTGCTAAGGCCTTTGCTAGGGGATTAGGTATTTCCTATTTGGCTAGCCAGAAATGACAGAAGGAGGAAGAGCAGTGTCCACTTGAGATGCAGTTGAAAGCTGCGGAGGCGGCACATTTTGCATGGCTTTTGGTCACTAACCTACAGCAGATCACCGCCCTTCGGGCTGCCTTGAATTCAATACCAGCAGAAAACAGAAAGAAAGAACTTGCTTTTCCCAGACAAAGGCTATTCGAATATGGGGAAAGGCCAGGGAAGTATTTAACATATCTGACTCGGAAAAAGTGTTCTCCCCAATCCATTACTACAATCAGAGACAGCGCTGGGGTCCTTACATACGATGCTAAAAAAATTAATGGGGCTTTTCAGTGCTTTTACTTTGAATTGTATCGGTCTGAAGGTTCCGAGGACAGGATGGGTAAAATGGAGACTTTTTTTAAGAAACTTGTCCTCCCAGGGGTAAACTTGGAGCAGGCCGCTCTCATTCATGGCCACTTGACAGTTCGGGAAATGTAGGAGGCAGCAAGACAACTTCAGAGTGTGAAAGCGCTTGGCCCTGATGGTCTTCCAGGTGAGTTTTATTAGGAGTTTATAGGGATTCTGTCAGGGCCGATGTTAGAGATGTCCAATCACCCCTATATGCATGAATGCCCATCACCATTTTTGAGAGAAGCTAATATTTCCTTAATTCTTAAGAAGGGGAAGGTTCCTGAGGATTGTGCCTCTTAGGCCCATCTCCCTATTAAATTCAGATTGCGAGATTTTGTCCATGATCCTGGCGCTGAGGGTGGAAATAGTGTTGCCTCATATTATTAAAAAGGACCAAACAGGCTTTATAAAGGGCTGTAGATCTTCTCATAATATTAGAAGGTTGATGAATGTGATCCAAGTTCGTCAGCAACAATCGATTCAGGGGTTGGTGATTTCCCTAGGTGGAGAGAAAGCATTCGATTGGGTGGAATGGATGTTTTTTTTATGTCTTAGAGCAGTTTAGGTTGGGTGAAGTCTTTGCGAGGTGGTGGAGGTTTTATATCACCAATGGGGTGAAGTCTGGTAATTTTATGATTGGTCGGGGTAGTTGGCAAGGCTGCCCCAGCTCACCATTGTTGTTTACGGTGGGGATAGTGCCGCTGGCAGAGGCCATTCGTCAGAACATCCACATAACCGCTCCGGAAGTGGGATCGAGGGCACACAAGATTACACTATAGGTGGATGATGTCTTTCTGTTTTAATCGAACCCGATGACCTCAGTACCTCATTCGATACAATGTATCCATTCATTTGTGTCTATTTCAGGATAGAAGATTAACTTTGCAAAATCGGAGGAAAAGCCTTGGGGAACCTTAAGGATGTGCCAGAAGTTGAAGGTAGCCCTAAGTTCCTTTTTAAGTGGTCATGGGCAGAGTTCTGGTACCTAGGCATTTTTATTACCCACAAGCTTGATCTGTTGCTCCGGACTAACTTGGTTCACTTGCTCGACAATATCAGGCGAGATCTTCAGAGATTTGAGGCTCTTCCAATTTCATGGCCAAGCCGAATATCTCTCATTAAGATGAATGTTCTTCCTCGTTTGCTTTATACCATGTGTATGCTCCCTATATTTTTTCCCAGGTCAATGCTGTGAAAACTTATGGGGTGGTTTGGTTCCTTTGTCTGCTATCATGGGTGGCCCCTCATCAAACTTACTAACTTGCAGTTGCCATATGGAGGGGGAGGAGTTGATTTCCCAGACATCAGAAGGGATTAAGAAGTTCCCCGTTGTCCTGCGTGTGCGAATGGATAGGTAACGATCCAAACTCAATATGGCTGGATATTGAGGACTCCCAAGCAAAGTTCCCTCTTATTAATCTGTTCATCATGGATAAGATGAGGACAGTTATGGGCCACTTCTGGAACACCATTGTCATTATTACAGTCAGGGCTTGGAGGGCAATGCATCAGAATGATCTATGACTTCGCCATTTACACCTATACTTGGCATGCCAGGGTTCCAACCAGGGATAATGGACTCAGGGTTCAAACTATGGGCAGTGAGAGGAGTTTCTAGTTTGGGAGACTTGTTTGAGGGGGAAGTTATGATGTCTTTTGAGCAACTGAGCTGCAAATAAGGGTGCCCAGCAGAGACTTTTCCATTTTCTTCAGGTTAGGGATTTCATCCAGAAGAAGACTACCTTCTCACTAAGCACTATAAGCCCAATACATTCCACAAGCACCCTTTTGGTTAGTGCCCTCTATCATCTGCTGAGTGGCAGGGCCTGGCAGGATATTAACCGGTTATGTGAGGTCTGGGAGGAAGAGCTAGGAGTGCAGGTCTCTTCTGAAACATGGGAGAACACATGGGAGAATAGTCAAAAGATCTCAATATGTAACAGGACATATGCTGCACAGTTAAAAGTTCTGCACAGAGCTCATCTGGCACCAGAACATCTGACAAAGTTTTTAAAATAGGGCATCTTCAGTTTCCCCGAAATGTAAAATAAGTGTAAGTACTCTTACCATTGATTCTGGGCATTCCATAGGCTTTGTGTTTACTTGAGCGCTGTGGCGGGACAGATAGGGAAGGTATTGAGGACTGAAGTCAAACTAGACCAGATATCTCTCTTCTTAGGTCTACCGAATTTACCATCTTTAGACTGGCAGGGGAAGAAAGTATTTAATATTCTCGCATACTGTGCACGGAATAAAATTCCAATGAGTTGGGTGTCTGAGAACCAACCGGGCTTGCTGGGATGGCAGAAATAAATTATGGGGGACATTCGCTTGGACTTTTATTACAAACATGGTGCAGCACACAACAGCCCATTTTGATAAGGCATGGCAGCACTACTAGAGTTATTTGGAAACGGATTTGCCAGTTGTCTTAATTATGGTGTTTGTTTAACCAGAATGGTTAGATTTGTTAAACCCTGGGCCCTGGAGGAGGGTCTCCTGAGTTAATATGGACATATATACAATGCTCCTGTTCCTCTGTTTGGGAGCTTTGCGCCAAGCATAACTGTTTCGTATTTTGTGATTTTTTTCTTTTCCTTTGGTGTTGCTTTGCAGTGTTAGGGTTTGTTTTATATTAGAGGGTAGATTAATAGTTAGGAGACAATTGTTGCATTGTAATTTGTGTTTTTTTTCTTTTTTATTATACTGATAATTGTTATTGATTGCATTTTACAATAAGTTTATATGTTTGTAAAGTTAAAAAATTGCTAATAAATATATTTACCAAAATAAAGGAAAGATCTTGCCGGAGTTATGCTGAAAGATATTTGAATTTTGGAGAGACTAGAATATGTTACTTGCCAGTGATGTTAGGAGCAGGAAGGTAGTACAGAAAAAAATCAACCTGGCTAAAGATCTGTTTGGGGAGACAGCACATCTGATGTGTGGATCAATGGGATTCCCGGGTCAGTAGGTCTTACACAAGGAGGACAGGATGGACCTGAACTGGCATCAATCTCCGACATGTGGATCGTTGGAATTCCCGAGTCGGTAGGATATACACAAGAAAGATGGATAGACATGAACTGGCAGCAATGTCCGACATGTGGATCATTGAGTTTCCCGGTCGGTAGGATCTACGCAAGATTCTAGATTAGAGAGGTGCTGGAAAAGCACAGCAGTTCAGGCAGCATCCGACGAGCAGGAAAATCTACGTTTCAGGCAAAATCCCATTATCAGGAATAGAGGCAGAGTCCCTGCGGGGTGGAGAGAAAAATGAGATGAGGGTGCGGTTGGGGAGAAAGAATCAGACAGTACAATAGTTGAATGGGGGTGGGGATGGAGGTGATAGGTCAGGGAGGAGGGTGGGAGAAGGTGGAAAAGCGTACAATCGGTGAATGGGGATTGGGATGGAAGTGATAGGTCAAAGAGGAGGGTGGGGAAAGGTAGAAAAGAGTACAATGGGTGAATAGGGTGGGGATGAAGGTCAAAGAGGAAGGTGGAGTGGATAGGTGGAAATAAATATAGGCAGATAGGGCAAGTCATGGGGACAGTGCTGAGCTGGAAGTTTGGAACTGGGGTGAGGTGGGGGAAAGGGAAATGAGGAAACTGTTGAAGTCCACATTGATGCCCTGGGATTGAAGTGTTCCGAGGTGGAAGATGAGGCATTCTTCTAACAGGCGTTGGGTGGTGAGGGAGCGGCGGTGAAGGAGGCCGAGGACCTCCATGTCTTCGGCTGAGTGGGAGGGGGAGTTGAAATGTTTGGCCACAGGGCGGTGTGGTTGATTGATGCAGGTGTCCCAAAAATGTTCCCTGAAGCGCTCTGCGAGGAGGGGTCAAGTCCCCCCAAAGTAAAGGAGACCGCATCAGGAGCAATGGATACAATAAATTATATTGGTGGATGTGCACGTAAAACTGTGATGGATGTGGAAGGTTCCTTTGGGGCCTTGGATGGAGGTGAGGGAGGAGGTGTGGGCACAGGATTTGCAATTCCTGCGGTGGCAGAGGAAGGTGCCAGGGTTGTTGGGGGGTGTGGACATGGTCTTTGCGGAAGACGGAAAGGGATGGGGAGGGAAATGTATCCCTGGTGGTGAGGTCCGTTTTTAGGTGGTGGAAATGTCGTCGAATGATTCGGTTTATGCGAAGTTTATTAGGGTGGAAGGTGAGCACCACGAGGGTTCTGTCCTTTTTACAGTTGGAGGTGTGGTGTCTCAGGGCGGAGGTGTGGGATGTGGACGAGATGCGTTGGAGGGCATCTTTAACCAAGTGGGAAGGGAAATTGCGGTCTCGAAAGAAGGAGGCCATTTGGTGTGTTCTGTGGTGGAACAAGTCCTGCTGGAAGCAGATGCGGCAGAGGTGGACGAACTGGGAATGCAGGATGGCATTTTTGCAGAAAGTAGGATGGGAAGAGGTGTAATCCAGGTAGCTGTGGGAGTGGGATTGTTTGTACCACTCTAATCTAGAATCTGTTTTCCAGCATCTGCAGTCCTTGTATTAACCTAGGATCTACACAAGAAGAATGGGATGGGCCTGAACTGACAGCAATTTTCTGGCAGACAGGTTTGCTATTGTAACTCAGGAGGTTTTAAATTAGTGTGGTTAGGAGTGGGGATGGGGAGGGGGGAAGGGAGATAAGACCAGAGGAGAAGTTCGACAATAAGTGACTGAGGAGGAATTGGAGACTAAAACCAGTGCAGCTAAGACCAGCAACACAGACGCAGAGGGCACTAAACACAATGCGACTTGCAACCTGAAGTGTGATTAGTTTCATATGAGGAATCTAGCATGTCAGAACTTGGAGCTTGGGTGAGTACATATAATGACAATGTTCATATTACAGAGATTTCTTGAGCGAGGGACAAGAGAGCAATAAATCCAGTGGGTCCAGAAATAGTTGTTGAATGTGCAGTGAGTGGCTGGAGACAGTTGTTTAAAGTTTCTTCATGACCAACAAATGAAGCACAAGTTGCAGAGAGGAGACACTCTATAAATAGACCAGAGGCGTCTTTTTTTTTCAACCCACGCCAAACTGTGTGTGACAATTGAGAGGGACAGAAGAAGATCCTGTATTAATGTGGATCAGGTATTTCCAGCAAGTGGCCTCCATCTACTCCTGTGCAGGAGCTGTGAGGGGCAGAATGGAATATAGGAAACCGGACTGAGGAGCAGGTGTGGGCCATTAGGCACTTTGTCTTGGCTCTGCCTCGCACTAAGATCGTAGCTGATCTGATTGTGGTCTCAGCAGTACTTCTTCTGTACGTGCACTATTTTCCTACATTCACTTCTCTCTCAAATATTTAACAGACACAACTTTGAATAAATGTAAGTATCCAGGTGCCGCAAACTTCCCGGGAAAGGAATTCCCACCTGAACAGCCCTTTTAGAATTTGTAATTCGTGCTCCAATCGATGTTGCAGGGTCAGTGTTTCCTTTTACAGTCACACTGCTCCACTGTTTTACAACAGATTTCAAAGTTTAGTGATATGGCTAATGTTAGCCTGGCTCATCTTCTACAAAAATGTGAAACACACACACACACACACACACATCATAAGACTAAACAGAAATATGAAAGCTTTCCAGAGTTTCATAATAGTTGAACGCATAACAAGTGAATAGATGATAGACTGTCTCAAATATTATTCTGTCCCTTGACGTTATTAGATTAGATTCCCTACAGTGTGGAAACAGGCCCTTCGGCCCAATAAGTCCACACCGATGCTCCAAAGATGAACCCACCCAGTGCCATTTCCCTCTGGCTAGTGCACCGAAACCGATGGGCAATTTAGCATGGCTAATTCACCTGACCTGCACATTTTTGGACCTGTGAGAGAAAACCGCAGCACCCAAAGGAAACCCACGCATACATGGGGAGAGTATTCAAACTCCACACAGACAGTCGCCTAAGGCTTGAATCAAACCTGGGACCCTGGTGCTGTGGGGCAGTAGTGCTAACCACTGAGCTGCTGTGTCACCCATCCTGCTCAGAGAAGTTACTTATGATGTGACTTCTCCCCAGAATAGTTGGAGTTAGCTGAATGCCCTTTGCTTCAGAGGGTAGGGAGATTCCAATGAATCTCTCATCAGAGATTCTCCACGACTCAGCAGGTAGAGGTAAGTCAGACATTTACTGTTGTCAGGTGTAAAAAAAAGAAGACAGAGGGATCAATCAGCTGCTGCTTCTCAGGCAGGGAACATTGTTCTCCCTCTCTGTGTTGAAACAAGCAATCATGTAAACTGAACACCAAACTGGACCGCTTGCGCTCGTTATGAACATTCTCTGGAATGGATCATCATGGACAATATGCAAGAGCATCATTGCTGTTGTTATACACAGTGCCTTTCTTTTGCAAAAGAGAAAATTCTTGCTTTATAATTTGTTGATATGTTGGTATGCATTTGCTTAATTTTGAAAAATCATTTGATGTTTTCATAATATCTGTGCTAAAATCAATACATTTTATTCTTAAAATTTATTCCATAGTTTTTGTCTCACTGAGCAGTGAAAATATGTATCCAGCTGATTGTTCTCAGAATCGTGTATTCTTCAAAAAGATTTCTCATCTAAGACCAAAACTGATAATGTTTCAGAACAAAAGGCCTTCATTCCAGGAAAGTGTGAAAAAATCATTGTTGATAAACTTCTGAAGCTTTTCTTTAAGGTTAAGGGATCAAAACTGCACACAATGTGCCAGATGTGGTCATAGCAACGCCCTGTACAGATGTAGACTCGAAAAATGTGATGCTGGAAAAGCACAACAGGCCAGGCAGCAGCCAACGAACAGGAGACTCGATGTTTTAGGCATATTCCTGATGAAGGACTTATACCCGTGAAGCCAATTCTCCTGCTCCTCGGATGTTGCCTGATTGGCTGTGCTTTTCCAGCCTCACACTGTTCGACTCTGATCTCCAGCAACTGCACTCCTCACTTTTACCGGTACAGATGTAGTAAAACATTCCTGATGAAACTTGGTACCCTTTGCCAGAAACACAATCATTCCACTTATCTTCCATACGGCAAGTGCAGACTAACTACATATGATTTGAGTAGCAGGATCATGAATACCGTCTGTATCACAGAGTTCTGCAATCTCTCTCCATTTATATTGTTTACCATTGTTTTTTCGTTCCATCCAAAATAGACAACTCACATTATGCTATATCTGGTGAAGGTTTGCTCACGAGCCTCCCTTTTCCTATATCACATTGATGACACACGACCTCCATTTGATGACATACTGGATGACCAGCTTGGTGTTTGAGCTAATTGGGCTTTCATTTACTCAGCCCCTTCCTCCAGATCTTTGATACAGATATTGATCGTTCATTATTCCATAGTGATCTCTGAGGCACTCCACCAGTTACAGCTTTGAACGTGAAAATAAGCATTTACATCTACTCTCTATTTCCTGTTGGCAACAGCTTCTTGTGAAGCAGCTCAGATGTTTACATGGCGTCCTGTGCAGTAAAATGTACTCAATGAGCTAAAATGATTAATTCTATTTTCCTCGTTAAATAGGCAGAATGGTCTTCTCCAGACTCATGGTAACGATAATGACTGGCTGAAAGACGTGGCCCTTTGTCACAGTTTCGAGGGGTGGATGGATGGCACAATACATGGGCTAATGGCAGCAGTATATCCCTGTAACAGCATCGAGAGTGGTTTGAGAGAACAACACATGGGGTAGGGGCAGCAGTATATCTCTGTAATGGCATCAAACGTGGATTACAAGAACAACACATGGCGTAGGGACAGCAGCATGTCTCTGTAACAGACACGAGGGTGGATTGAGGCAACAACACATGGGGTAGAGGCAGCAAATGGTCATTCGGCACCACCAGTCAGAATGCTCATGACTGATCCGAGTGTGTTTGACCATCCATCTCCTGCCTGTTCGCAATGAATATTGACTCTCCTATCCAGCAAAGATCAGCCGAGCTCAGTCTTGAATATCTTCAAAAACCGAGTCTTCACTGCTCCCTGAAGATGGGGACCCTGCAGATAGTACAACACTAAAGTGAAAGGGGCGACCTTATTTCAGTGTGAGACCTGTTATTTTAAACTGTGTTCACCTCACACGAAATCGCCACCTCTTTTGAAACATAAGGACAGAATAATTAGGCATAGACATAAACCATCTAGCCCTCTAAACCTGTCCAATAGGACCACTGACTCTTTTCAATCAAATATGTATTAAACTGATTCTGTGCTCCTGTCCCAGGAAGAGAATAACTGATAGCATGACACCACACAAGCATTAAAAACGCAGAATTAGGACATTCGGCCCATCGACTCTGAATGCCATTTAATACTGGCTTGGAGATTTCTCAACATCATTCTCCTGACTACTCTCTGTTACTCTTGACGTGCTTATTCATCAAAAATCTACCTATGTCTGACTTATAAGCAGTAGTATCTGTGTCTCTGTGCGTCCGTATGTGCACTTGCGTGTGTTTGTTCATGTGTCTGTGTGTTTGTGTATTTATGTGCTGACATCGGTTCATCTGTGTATTAGCCTCTGCGTTTTACTTGTGCTTGTGTTCTATTTGTGTGTGACTGGCTATGTCTCCGTATGCCATTACCTGTGCGCGGTTCTATCTCCGTGTATGTACTGTGAGTGTCAGTATATTAGCGTGTTTACTTAGGTCTCTGAATATTTCTGTGTCTGCATCTCTGTGAAATGAGATGTTTGTTGTTTTGGCAGGGAGAAAATTGTGAGAACAGACAGAGTGGTTAAAGTGTGAATTGCCCTTCACTGAACATTGTTATTTACTCAGTTGGAGGGACATGGATGTCACGGAATCTCCATACAACACGTCCCGGTCCACTCCGGCTCATACCAGGGTCCTCTGCACATGGCGAGGCGGGGGTTGGAGGAGGGATCAGATATCGGGTGCTCCACCATCTGGCTTGGCCCTTTCTCTCCCATTACAGACCGATTCTCCTGGAATGGGAGAAAGGGGGGAAGGGAGTGATGGTGGGAGTGTGTGGCCCTGTTCTTAGAGCTGGTGTATGTGGAGGGGGAGGGGAAATGGTGAGGTGTCCGGAGGGAGTCAGTCCACAGTGTTGTATCCATGCAGGGTTATTAGTTTTGGGAGTATAGTGGAGGAAGAGAGAGTGCGTGGGGTGGGGGGGGGGGGTGTCGGGTGGGCGAAGGTGCTGAATTCTATAGTGAGAGTGTTTCGTGCGTGAGCCTTATTTGGAGATAGGGTGTGAGCCATGTTAGGGGGTAGGTGCTATAACAGGTTGTGAGTGTGAGTGTGAGTATGAGTGTGAGTGTGAGTGTGAGGGAGCAGAGAGAGTACGGTAACAGTTAACCTGACAGAGTGGGGAGGATATTGATGCTTGTCCTTTGATACTGGTCATTTCTTCAGCTCATGTCAGAGTCGAGGTGACCCTCCCCGAATGTCTTGTCCAAGTCTATCACTAATGACGCCACAGACCCTGTCCCTCAGATTCCACAGAATCAGTTTGGGTGGATCTTACAAATAGGAAGGAGAAGCAAGCATTGGTTTTATGTATCTAAACCAATGCTCTTGTGCAAATTCTGTGCATTGTATACTCTGGAAATTAGAGCTGCAAATATTGTGGGTGCTGCAGTATTACTGCATGATCTCAAATTGCATCTAAACTGTGTTAACTAAGTGACTGCTAATGTCGTGAAAAATAAATTCCATAAGCGTATAACAGGTTGGTTGAAGATTATATTGTGACTCAAACAAAACAGCAGGTTATTTTGGATTTGGAGCTGTGTGGTGAGAAGGAATCATTTGTAACCTTGCTCTGAGGACTAGAGACGTTTAGATGTTGTATTCTACACGGCGCCTGCATACAATATAGAACGTTTGAGCATGATGTGGTAGACACGCAATAGCTGTTAGAGTCATAGAACCATGGAGCCCTGCAGCTTGGACACAGGCCCTTTGGACCAAAATGGTCCATACCGACCAAAATGTCCATCCTGCTCATTCCATTTCCCTGTCCTTGCTCTCTATTCTTCTAACGCTTTCATATCTGCGTATTTGTCCAAAAGGCTTTTGAATGTTGTTAATGTGCATCCCTCAACCAAACCATTGTCTGCTAATTTCATATGTGTACCAACCTCTGCATAAAAAAGTTGGCGCTCAGGATCCTTTTTATTCTTTCACCTCTAACCTGATGTCCTGTAATCCTTGATTGCCAAAACGAGTGAGTGCATTCACCTTATCCATGCATCTCATGATTTTATACTTTTCTATACGATTTCCCCTCAGTTTCTTACACTCAAAGGAAAATGTTCTGGCCGGTCCAAACTCTCACTACAACTCAGACCGTCGAGTACAGGCAATTTCTTTTGTCCTCTTTCCGGTGTAATCACATCCTTCCTATGGCAAATTGAACAAAACCGAACACAATACTCCAAGTGCATGCCTCACCAGCATCCTGTCCAACTGCAATATAACTCGCCAACTTTTATACTCAATGTCCTGACTGATGAAGGTCAGTGTGCCAAAAGCCTTTTTCACTGCCCTGAATACGTACAACTACTTTCAGAGAACCATGGACCTGAGATCCAAGGTCCATTTGTTCCTCTACACTCCTTCAGGGTCTAACATTCACCACGAAACTCCAACCTGGATTTGACTTTCCAAAATGAAACACCCCACATATATCTATATTAATCTTTATTTGCCATTTCTCGGCCCACTTCCCCAGCTGATAAAGGTCCTACTGCAATTTCTGATAACCTTTCTCACTTTTCACAGTACTGCCTATTTTATTGTCATCATCCTAATTACTAATCATGCTTTGCACATTCTCATCCAAAATCATTGATACAGATAACAAACACTAATATGCCCATCACCGAGCCCTGAGACACTTCACTCGTCACAGGCCTCAAATCCAACAAGCATCCTTTCAGTATTAACCTCTGCTTTCTCCCATCAAGCCAATTGAGTATCCAATTTGCCAGATCCCCCTGAATTCCATGCCATCGAACCTTTCAGAGCAGCCTATTATGTGGAATCTTACCAAAGGCCTTTCTGAAATCTAGGTAGACTGCTTCTACCACCCTACCACCTTTTGAGGTCCCTTCCTCAAAAGAACGCTAAAGAATTGTGAGCCATGATATCCTCTGCACAAAGTAGTGCTGACTGCTCTGTATGATACCGTGTCTTTTCAAATGCATGCATATGTTATCTCTCAGAACCTTCTCAAGGAAATTACATGTCACAGTTGTTAAGCTAACTGGTCTATAGTTTACAGGTTCGTCTTCGCAGCCCTCCTTGAACCAGAATACAACGTTCACGACCCTCTAGTATTCCGGACCTCCCCCGTGGACAGCGGTGATGCAAAAAGATCAGCCAGGGCTCCCGCAATATCTTCTCTCGCCTCTTGCTGTGTTCTTGGATACACCTGTTCAGGACCAGGACATCTAGAGAAAACCTGCAATGTCTGAAAAATATGTCTATGTTTTTAAGGTAGAATCACCAAAGGAAGGGCAAATGATTTCATGAAGGTTAACATAATAAATTAAAGATTATATTAATCTTAGGAAGTGAGCTCAGAAGAATTTTAGACATTGTGGCAATCAGAGAAGTCTCAGAAATTTGTTTGTGAGAGATTGCATATTCTCCCCGTGTCTGCGTGGGGTTCCTCCCACAGTCCAAAGAATTACAGGTTAAGTGAATTGGCCATGCTTATTTGTGCAAAGTGTTCAGGGATGTGTAGATTAGGTCGCAAAATGTAGAATTGGATGGGAATGGATCTGGGTGGTTACTCTTCGGACGGGCAGGGTGGACTTGCTGGGCCCAAGGGCCTTTTCCGCACTGTGGGCTTTTAATGATTGTGTGAAAGAAGAACACAAAGACTACATAAATCTACAATCTGTATTGCATAGAAAACAAAATAGAAGCAGGGTCAAATGTGGAATTTTGTAATCAGGAGAGGAGAGGTTATTGAGGAGAACAGGGAAATGGCCAAGAAAATAACCAGTTCCTTTGCATCTGTCATCAAGGAGGGAGATCCATAAAATCGCTGAGTAATACCAAATTAACACATGGAACTTGTGGAACTAAAGACAGAAAGTCAATTCATATCAGTAACAAGGTAGTAGTTGAAGGCTAGCATAGTAGTATTGTAGCTGGATTGAGCATTGCTAAGTCTGATGAGCCAGTTGTACTTCGTATTGAAATATTAGAAATAAATCAGCAATAGATGCATTAATTGTGCTGTCGATGAATGTTTTATTTTCCTGTACATTCTGCAGAGGCTGGAACTTAGTAAATGTGTTCCAAGCATTGGAGATAAATGGAAGGGATTCAAGCATCTGCAAAGGGAAGAAGAGATAGTGTGGAGAACTGCAGACCAATTAACTTGACATCTGTCGGTAAACTGATGGAACCTATTATGTAGGATCTGATATTGGATATTTAGAAATTAACAGCAACATTGGAGAGAATAAGTATGTACTGACAGAGACTGACAGAGTCTGACAGAGTCTTCATCCTTGACAAACTTCAGAATGATTTGTACTTGTTTATTGCAAAATAGAAATGGCGTATTTCGATTTTCAGAAGGCTTTTTTTTAATAAGAACGCATGCAGTGAATTCATAAATAAAGTAATGTGAATGGTAATTGGAGGAATATATAAAAGTGGAAAGTTAAAGTCAGATTCGCCTTCATTTAAGAGACTCAGAACACAGCTTGCTAATGAAACTGTACATAGAGTATTGAGTCCAGTGTTGGTGACCCAATCTGAGAAAGGATATACTGGCCACGGAGGATGTGCAATGGACATTCTCCAGATTAATCCCTCAGATGGTGAAATTGCCTGATGTGGTAACTCGGCCTGTGTTCTTTGCAGTTTCAAAGAATGGGAGGTGATCATAGTGAAATTTAGAGAAGTCACTAAACATATGACAAGGTGGAAATAAGCAGGATTTTTCTCTGGCTGTCTACTCTACATTTAAGGCAAATTATTACAGGCAAAGCATAGACCACTTCAGACTGCAATCAGAAGACAATTCTTCATTGGAAGGGGACAGAAGAACACAGCGACATGGAAATCTGCTGGCAGAAAAGATTAGGGAAAATCCCCAAATATTCTACAGGTACGTCAAGTGGAACAGAATAACCAGGGAAACGGTAGGACTCATTAGTAATTTGCCAAGTTGTATCCAAATCAACTTAGTGGTAGGAGACAGAAGGTCTGCTGGTAGAAATCTGTTTGCTTGACTGGAGACCAGTATCCAATCGTGTACCACAGGGATCAGTGCTGTGTCCCATTTTATTTGTGATTCGGAGATGCCAGTGTTGGACTGGCTTGGGCAAAGTTAAAAATTTACAGAACACTAGATGATAGTCCAACTGTTTATTTAAGCACGGCATTTTGAACAGCAGAATCACAGTTTGAAGAAGCAATGCTGCGAAAGCTAGTGCGTGCGAATAAAACTGTTGGCTTATAACCTGGTGTTGTGTGTTTTTAACCTTATTGTTTGTAGCATTCATAAATGATGCAGCTGTGAATTTGGAGGGGGTTAGGGTGAGTGTGATAAATCAGTTTGCGTTTGACACAAAGTTTGGGTGGTTGGTTGGCAGTGAGGAGGAAGGCCTTATATTACAGGAAGATACAGATGGAATGATCAAATTGGTGGATCAATGGCCAATGGAAGGTAACCCTGATAAATATGAGGTGATGTACTTTGGAAGAATGAACCAGACAGGGGAGGGCTCAATGAATAGCAGCACACTAGTAAGCTCAGAGGGTGCTGGAAACATCCCTGAATGTGATTAAACAAGTTAACGCACAAGTTGACAAAGCATAGCGACCATAAACATAGCCTTTATTCATGGAGGCACAGATTACAAGATCTATATGGAACTTTGGTAAGGCCAAATGGAATACTATATACAGTTCTGGGAGCCACATTACAGGAAGTATGTGATTGCACTGGACAGGGTGCAGTAGAGATTCACCAGGATGTTCCCTTGGATGGAGTAGATCAGCTCGGGTTGTTTACTTTGAAGCAGAGAAGGTTGAGAGGGATGTGCTTCAGAAGGATAAGATTACCAGGGGCATGGACAGAATGGATAGACAGCAGCTGTTCCTTTCAGTCAAACGGCGAAGAACAAGTGGGTACCATGTTAAAGTGAAGGGTTTGATGTTTAGTGAGGATTTGACGATTGGTTTTCATCCAGAGGCTGTTGGGGTCGGGAATGCACTTCCTGAGAGGGCAGGTAACCTCACAACCGTTAATAAATACGTGGTCGTGCCCTTGAAATGCCATAACATACATGGCTATGGGCCTCATTTTGGAAAGTGGAACTAATGTAGATCGTGCTGTATTTATGACAGTACAGAGCCAGTGCTACTGTGACTGTGTGGGTTGGACGGTCAATCATTGAGCAGCATAAGACATGAATTGATGAGCTTCTGAAGAATGTAATAACGAAGGTTATAAAAGTGAACTTGTCTCTATGAGCTAGAACAAGGAAAGCTAAAAGTGTCTAATACCCTGCTCCCTTCCTGATCTTTCTGTGCAGTCTGGGGGAAAGCTCTGTCATTGATGTCACAAGCTCTCAAACATTAGGAAGGCAGCACCTGTCTGGTCGACAGGACTGTGTTTCCCGTTCCCTTCTCCAAAACCAAGCTTGTTGCCGTGTTCTGTCTGGTTTTATCCTTTAAGTACTCAGAGCAATTTGATACAATTGAGTGTCTTGCTTGGCCGTTTCAGAGACCATTGCAGAGTTTATCACATGTCTGTGTGTCTGGAGACAGTTGTAGGCCAGACCAGGAAGCACAGGAGATTCACTTCCTGAAAGTACATTGGGAAAGGAACAGATATTTACAATGGACATTAGACCAATAGTACTGGCACCAGATTTTATGTCTTGATATTTTGTGAATTGTTTTTAACTTCCACCAGCTGCCAGAGCATTATCCCGGTCTGGATCAGTAATCCAGTGACATTTCCACAACACCATCTCCACATGGGGACCTATCTGAAACCACACTGAACATATTATTTCTGTGCTGTATGACAGCTCTGCCAAAATGAACTCCCACCAATGTGATAATCGCGACGGGACTGAGGGCGTGGTAAATGGTCAGACTGCAGTCATTCCCTTGTTATGGGACTGGATATTGTTGAGGAACTTTCCACGTGGCCAGGCAGATGTCAGAGTTGGAGCTGGATTGAAACAGCTTCCCGAGGGACATGACTTGTTGTGCAGCACAATCTTCATTCCTATTTCAGGAATGGTATCCGGGCCCATTGTCGTCGTCATATCTACTGTTTTCAGCCGTTACTTCATGTCATGTGCAGCGAATCGATTTGGTTGAAGATTGGCATCTGTGATTCTGTGGGCATCATGGCGAGGGTGAGGTGGATTACCGACTCAACACTTCTGGCTCAGGATGTTGCAAATACTACCACCTTGTCTTGCACACTGATGTGCAGCGCTCGGGATATTTGTGGAGTCCTCTCCTCCTGTAAGTTGTTTAATAGCCCATCGACATTGATGACTGGATGTGGCTTGACTGCAGAGTTTTGATCATATCAGTTTGTCTTGGGATCATTTCACCCTCACCATCAGATGATAGTTCTGCTGTTAGTAATGTAACCAGTCAAGTGCAGTAATTTTAATGGGTTATCATCAGGTTTTGATACACATGGTTCTGACTCTGACGTGTTCACCCAAACCCCGCACTGAACCATCACTTGGCTTGATGATAATGGTCGAGCGATGGATTATCCTGAGGGAAAAGTTTTGGATTGTGATTGAATGCAATTTTGCTGCAGCTGCTGCTGAGATCTACAGCATCACATGATAACCCAATGTGAGCTGCAATATCTGCAAATCAATTCTACTGACTTCCCCCCAGTTCACACCGAGACCCATTCACCTACCAGCCCTGTACTCAGTGACCTAACCTGGTTTCTGATGTGAGAGTACATCCAGTTTCATAATCTCATTCTGCTTAGGGTCTCTCCCTGATGTCACACCTCCAATTTGTCACATTACTCAGATACTTTAACATATTAATCTGAATCATTTTCTTTCCAGTAATGCCATCTTCTATGTTTGAAGTGAATGTTTTTCCTCTGTTTTTCTCCCTGACCATGATGAAGACCTCTGTCGTGTCAGTGACGCCAGCCTCATGTCGTTTCAGAGCCAATAAACCTGTGCACTTTGCGTTTTTGTTCCCTTCCCAATGTACAGCGCTCTGTGCTGGACAGGGCTTTTGAGCAGATTCGACACACCTCTTTGGATAATGTTGAAAAACACAAATTGCTGAATAAACTAAGCAGGTCCAGTGGACACTTCTTCAGAACTAAAAAGGATTGGAAACTGGGCATTTTTGTTCCTTGCCAGATGTGGGGGTAGGTGACAGGGAACTGAGGGTGTGACAACAGATGAACAGGCTTTTAGCTGTGGTGAACGAGAACATGATATAAAATGAGTTTAAATTAAGATGAGAATGAGGATAGGGGTTCTCTCTATTGAGTGCAAGATAAAGAAAACACAACCACATAAAGCCATATGGAGGCCAGGAGGGAGAATGTTGAAGATGTAGAATTACATACATCTGGCCTGAGATACATTTTCACTGTAGAAATTATCACAGGAATCAGACAAAGGAATTCAGGTGCTTGCCAGCTTATTGGCACTACTAAGATTTTCATGCTGCCTTAGTATTGTAACATAAGGAAGAAAACAAATAACAGTACGAAGTTTGGGCCGAGGGATGTTTACCTGCCACTTTTAACATTGTTTCAAATTTACAGTGCTTAACTTTCAATTCTTGTTCTTGAAGTTAGTATCAGATGGAGAGTAGGAGGTTGAGGGGTGACATTATAGAAATTTACAAAATCAGGGGAGGCATGGTCAGGGTGAAAAGCCAAGATCTTTTCCACAGGATAGGAAAATTAAATCATTGAGCCATTGGTTTATGCTGGGAGAGGGAAGATTTAAAAGGGGGGAAGAGGGAACTTGTTTTTTTACACAGAGGGTGATGTGTTTACGGAATGAGCTGCCAGAGGAAGACTGGCAGATGCAGGTACAGCTCCAACATTTAAAAGACATTTGGACAAACATATAAATGCGAACCGTTTAGAGACATATGTGCCAAATGCAAGCTGATAGGAATAGTTTCGTTTGGAAAACCTGGCAGTCATGGACAAGTTGGACCAAAGAGTGTGATTGTATGCGATATGATTGCATGAATATAGAAAGCGAGGAAAAGGGAAGAAAAGATGTGATGTAAGCAAATTGGCAAGAAATATAAAAACAAGCAGCACGAGCTTTTCCATGTATGTGAGAAGAGTTAAAGAGGTTTGTGTGATCTTTGGTATAAAGAAAGTCAGGAAAGTATATTGAGGAGATTTGGAGGGTGTGACTGGGGAACTGGATACAGGGAACAGACAGATAATTTACACCAGTATTTTACATCGTTCCTCACGGGAGAAAGTGCTGTAAATATTTCAATGGTATTAACAAAATAGTAATAGGAGGGAAGATCTTGAGCTGTCTCTAACAGAAGGAACAAGGCATTTCTCAAACAGATAAGACCAAGGGTAAACAGGTCATCAGCAATTCATAGCTGGTTTTATAAGAAGTGGTCACAGAGTGGCTGGTGGCACAGTGTGAAATACTCCATAACTCTCTGGATTAAAGGAGTGTTCCAGTGAAACTGGAGACCCTCCAATGTGGGGCCTGTCTTCAAGAAACGAGCGAGACTGAAGCAGGAACCACTTAGCCTAACCATTATTGCTGGGAGTCTGTGAGAGTCTGTTATGAAGTAAGGGACTGCAGAGCATTTAGAAAGGCTTCACACAGAGTCAGCATGGTCTTGTTAAAGGCGAACTACATTTTGCCTGTAAAATGATACAAAGTTTTTCTGGAAATCCATGAGAATGTAACAAGTGGCCTTGATAAAGGGGAACTGGTAGACATAAGGCTTTCCAGAGATTTTCCACAAGATATCACTAAATAAAGGTTCTTACGCAAGACAGAAGCTCATAATATGGTGGATAATGCATGAGCATGGGATGACAATTGGGAAACACTTAGAAATCGGAGAGTCACACCTCATCGAACTTTATGAAAAAAAGTATCTATTGGAGTACCACAAATGTCAGTCCGATGGCAAGAGCTGCTTACAACAGCTACACTCAGCTCCTGCCGGCGGGAGCTGCGTGCAATATACATTTGAATTTGAGGATGACACTGGCAACCATAAGGCAGGCTGTTATTAAATGGAGAGAACACCCAAAAAAGGAGCAGCACAACGGAGTGGTGTGTTTCTGTGTATGAAACATAACGTCAGCATGTTGATGCGGAAATGTTGGTTCATTAGTCTGGTCCCTGGGATGAAAGGATTGAACTATTGAATACATCAAAAGTGCTGAGGCGATTACTCATTGTGGTTTAAATGAATGAGAGTGTCATTACTGAAACAGACAAGATACAGTGGGGGTTGACAAGGTCGGTATTGAGAATGTGATTCCACACCAGGGCAGAGTCTCGAAGTCAGGGATGTGGATACAGAGTCAGGAATATCGAGTTCAAACTGAGATGTAAAGAAATGTTTTCTTTCAGAAGGTAGTGAATGGCTGGAATTTCCTAACACCGAGAGTTGTGGAGGTTGGGTCACTGATTGTATTTACAGACGGGCGGATTGGTTGTGACATTTCAGTGAGTTGAGCGATGCAAGGGGTTAGCAGGAAAGTGGAGTTGAGCAATGGAATAGATCCGCCATGTTCTTCTTGGATGACAGCGCAGGTTCCTATTTCTTACGTTCTTATTTGTGTTTTTGGAAAATAATTAATTATTTTCCTGGAAGTCATGATGTAAAATGTTGCATTCACAGACAGCAAAAGATTTGTCTGAGTTGACTTTGTGTGGGGAATGGGGGCTGTATTCAATGCGAATCTGGGCCTGTAACATGGCGTACATTAGGAGCAGAAGTGACTGAGAGTAGAAGCCTGAAAAGAGGGATTGGGGGAAGGGGGTCACTGCCTCACCCAGCCTGGATTTTCCAATACATTTGCCAATCTACACCAAACCAACGAAGTGGCCTCAATCTGCTCCTGCACAGCAGGACCGAAGGGCTGAATGGAACATCACAACATAGGGCTGACAGACACAACTGGGCCATTCGCCCCTTTGACATTATTCCCCCAGTCAATAAGGTTATGATTCATCTCATTGTGTTCCTAGCTGCACTTTTCTCTGATTTCACAATGATCCCTGATTCACCTCTCTATGGAAAATCAGACAAAGTCAGCCTCGATATAATATGAAGATTCAGCCCTCCCAATCTTCTAGTTGAGAGAATTCCCACTTGAATGAATTCCCACTTCGTGAATTTCTCCTCGTTCCGGTTCTGACTGAGGTTGGAGGGTGGCACTGTTTTCATTTCTAGTCCCATTCCTCCACTGCTCAACACAAATTTTGAACGTAACCAGGTTGGCGATATGGCTGATGATAAAGGTCTAAGACTGGGTCAGGTTCAGTTATCAGAACAAGCCAGTTGGATTTCTTCAGTCCGCTACAAGTAATTAACAGAATTAACTGAGGAGTATGAGGGATATGTAGTTAGCACTGTCACCCCTCATCACCAAGGAGCTTGGTTCAATTCCAGCCTTAGGTGAGTTTGAACATTCTTCACGTATCTGTGTGGATTCCCTCCTAATGCTCCAGTTTGCTCCCAGAGTACAGAGATGTGCAGCTTAGAGTGGATTGGCCATGCTAGATTGCCCTTTGTTGAGAGAGCATCCCCTTCATGGTAACCCCTGTCAGTGTGGGGGAGTTGAACCTGCGCTGCTGGCCTTCTCAGCATCACAAACCAGCCGTCCAGCCAACTGAGTGGGAGACAGTGTAACTGTTACAGACAGAAACAGGCACAGGCAAAGGGCAAGATAAACTTTCATAACAAGGAAAATGGTGCAATTCAGACAACGGTCAAGATAACAGCTGAGGATAAAAAGTTCTCTGCTCAAAATTCTATTTCATAACAGGACAAGTGTTTAGAAGCAGTGTTTGGCGGAATACAATAAAGTGAGACAAAGTGAAATAGCCAGAATTACTAATTGTGATTGGATATAAAATAAGTGCATATTTTTGCAGGACCCAGGAGATTGAATGGCTGAAAGTTCCTGTACCTGAAAATGGGAATTCTTTGGAACACTACCTGGAATTCATATTAAAGTGTGTGCGTGTGTGTGAGGGAGAGAGAGAGACCGCACGGAGCTGGGTGGTGAGCTCAGACCATGCTCTGGCCTCCTCTGGGAAGAGAATAGACCCCCATACTAGCCCATCCACGAGGACCTCTGTGCCCCTGTTGAAAAATCGTGGTGTTAGTTCCCCTGATCTGCCATGCTCGGGGTCACCTGTGCAGGGTGGCTTCAAACTGTGGAAGTACAACAATGTGCCCATTGGCCTTTGAAAGGTGGCACAAGTGTCACTGATTATAGAATAGCCAAAGGTATCAGTCCGATGGTGAGTCCCTCCAGCCATGTTGGTTTGGAGAATTGGGGTGGCATTGAATGAGAGGAACACTATGAGATTGAGTGAGTAGCTAATGTGGTGAGTTCGATAAGATAGCACCATGAAGCTAGTTCAGTCTGGTACAGACAATCCCATGTCACACTCAATAAACATGTCACTGAGACAAACTATTGTTAGATTCAGCCCAATGAGTTGAAGACTCTGATGAACCCACACCCAGTTACAAAGTTGCAGAACAAATGTTCATCTAAAACTCTCCCTCATCTTTATTGACGCCAATATCCCCTTCACCTATCATTCCTAGGAATACTGGCTCATGTTGCAGGATGTTGTCGAAATGTCTTCATTTCAGCATTCTGAAACCTGTGATCTTACATGAAATTGTCTCTCAATCTCTCTTTTGCTTTTTTCCCCAAAATCCATTTGATTGTTGGTAGTTAAACTGATTTCCCCGCCATCTCTCTCTGGCAGGAACTAAGGAATACGGACTAGGCAATGAGGACTCTGTATCAGAGTGATCATGTCACTAGATGGTAATTCAGAGGCATGGGCTGTGACTCCAAGGCAGTGTTTAAAATCCTACCACAGCCGATGACAGAGCTTAAATTCGAATGACAAAAATTGGAATGAAACCTAATTTCACACATGGAAACCAGAAACCGTTAAGATTTATTTTCATTATTTCACTGATAGTCTTTGCTAAAGAAACTTAACATTATTACCCAGTCTGAACTCAGTGTGACTTCAGACCCACAACAACATTGTTGGCTCCATTTTGTCTTGACAAATGGCCGCGTAGTCAAGGACAATTAGTGATGGACAAAAAATGCTGCCCTTGCCCGTGATGCTGGCATCCCGAGAAACAACAGCATGAAAGGTGAAAATAAACCAAGGTGCGAGAGATCGAAAATAAAATTCTCCAGCGTCTGAAAGTGTTGGAGAATCTCAGCAGGTATGGCAGCCTCTGTCAGGAGAAATGCAGATAACGGTTTGAGTCCAGTGACCCTGTTTCACAACTGAAAGCAAACTGGGAAATAATATTATTTATCCTGGTATCATGGATGGTTAGGTTGGAGAGAGAGGTGGGGGCCAGCTTTAAATTGAACGGGTGGAGAAATGGCCAGAAAAAGAGAGGAAAAGAAATAAAAAGTAAGCAAAGGGATTGCTGATGATGAACTGAAAGGAAAACAAAATAGGAAGTTATTCTCACATTTCCTCGTTTTCCCATATTCCTGAATATTGCATCCATTTAGATATGTCCCTGTTTAAAGTGAGTTAGGTTCCCTGTACCTCCCTCCTCTGAGTGTGATGATCAAATCCATTAGCAATACTGGTGCTGTCCTTGTAGTTGCTGAGATGCAGAGAAAGGTAAAGTTACACTGTCAACTACTTCTTTGGAGAGAGAAACTGTTAGTGTGGGATTGTGCAGAGATGCAACGGCTTTCTCAGCCAGGAAGAGAAACTCAGGAGTAGAAATAGTTTTCAACACTGAGCGCGTGCACGTTCCAATTAAAGGAATGCCCAGGCAAATTCACATTTCCTATGTATTGCAGTGCAAATATATCCACTGTAAGCATATTGGCTGGTGCCTGTTCTAGTCGAGGAGAGATCTGCACGGTAACAGCATGTAGATTGTGGTTTTTGAGGGTGGTGATGGGAGGTTCAGCCAGTTACAGTATTGCAAATGGACAACGCAGCAGAATCATCTAGCCTGCGATAAGAAAACATGCATCATTCACCCTCACTACTAACTTCACGAGAGCAATGGGTGATGGGAAATGTGATCAATAGCCAACGGTGCCAACATTCAATCCAGTCCAGTAATTTTTGTGAACTGAAGGAACCTTATTGAAAGGGGTTAAATTGAGCTGTTTTTTCAGTGACTGTGAGTGATGCTAGTCTCCATGGATCCTAGCTATGTCACTAGATGCTTTCCATCTCCTATTAGTAAGGGGTCTCTTGCAATGGATTATGCCATTATAGCAGCAGATGCATTAACTCCAGCGCTAAAAGGGATCAGCAGCTGCAGAGACAGAAGAAGGAGATTTAAATATCTGAGAATAGTGTGGAATGATCCATTCATGGATCAGAATCTGAGAACATGCGACAATGGACAGGAGTTTATCCGATGGTCTTTTCTATTTTTCCTGGTCTTGGTCAACATTACCAGATCGGATATGGGCTGCAATGCTGATTATCCAGGCGGGTTACTATCCTATCCTCGCTATTGTTGGTGTTCCTGGTAAGTTTCTTCATCTCTATCCATTTATTAATCTCTTCAACCACGGTGAACTTCTTCGCTATTTCTGTTATCTATATTTGACAAAGACAGAAACTATTGCCCTCAGTTTCAAACGCAAATTCCAATGATTACCCACAAATTTCAGAACCGCCCACACCCCCGGCCTCACAATTACCTGAGAACGAGACTGTTCACAATACCGAATTTAAATAAATAAAACTCATTTGTGTCTCAGTATTCTGTCCATCTCAAAACCTATCCACTACCAGCTCGATTATATGCCCAGTCACCATCTTGGCTTCAATGCTGACGCTTAATAAACCAATCTATGCTTTTTGGTAAAATTCAGACATTATGATTCCACCTCCCCTTTAAGCACTCTTTCCGTTGCAAATATTTCGATCGCAACTTTGTTCTTGTCTATAAAATAACTTCATGACAGAAACACTCTCTGAGCGCAGTAATGTTGGAAGAAATGTAATTCAGATGCACAGATTATCACACAGAAAGATGCTGTTCCACGTCCTACCACAGACATTGTCAGAAAGTAAATACAAAAGACAGGAATGGGAAATAACAACCATAACATTTCCAGCATTTTGTTCATACGTTTAGCTATTTCACTGATATCCTTTGATAAATAGAACTTGCGTTATTATCTGGTCTGGCTTAAGATTTATGTGAGACCCACAGCAATGTGCTTGATTCTGTACTGCCTGAAAGAATAACCTCACAGTAAATGACATTTGGTTAGGGCAAAAAATGCTGCCCCTGTCAGTGATGCAGACATTCCAAGTAATAACAAAATTAAAGGTTAAATAAAGGAAAGAATGATGCAACAGATCAGAAACAATAAAGAACGAGAAAGTGCCAGACAAACTGAGCAGATTTGGCAGCCCCCTCGGGTCGAGAGAAAAATAGAATTGGCAATTCGATTCTGATGACCATACATCAGAACTGAACACAGTTGGGAAATAGCGTGGTCGATGTTGGTGACACCGACATTTGTTATGAAAGGGAGAAGGACTGAGTTGAATAGATGGAGAAACAGAGAGATAGAGAGAAAGAAGCAAAGAGATTGTTGATGATCAGCTGGGATGGAAATAAAAAATGAAATAAAATCTTACTTATGTTTTTCCTGTTCCCATATTACTGATAATCATGACCATGTAAAGTATATGCTGAAAATGTGTTACTGGGTAAAGCACAGCAGGTCAGGCAGCATCCAAGGAACAGGAAATTCGACGTTTCGGGCCAGAGTCCTTCATCAGGCTCTGGCCCGAAACATCGAATTTCCTGTTCCTTGGATGCTGCCTGACCTGCTGTGCTTTAACCAGCATCACATTTTCAGCTCTGATCTCCAGGATCTGCAGACCTCACTTTTTACATGTAAGGTATGTGTCAAAGTCCCTGAATAAAGTTATTTATGTCTGTTTTTCTCTCTTCCCTGAGTGGGATTATCTTCCTTTATTCATTCATGGGATGCTGGGCCAGTATTTAATTTCCTTCCCTCACTGTCCTTGAGATGGTTTTGTTATCGGCTTTCCTGACCCACTGCAGTCCGTGGGCTGTAAGTAGTCAGTGCTGAGGTCCATGCGGTTTCATTTCTTTGAGGCTTTGAAGTGAGTGATATAACTGAGTGGCTGGCTTGGCCATTTCAAACTGCAACTGAGAGTTAACCACATTACTGTCGGTCTGGAGTTACATGTAAGCCCGACCAGGTGAAGAAGGTAGATTTCCTTTCCTGAAGGGTATGAGGGTGCCAGGTAGGACAATCGACAATGGTTTCATTGTTTCATTTGATTTTTAATTGCTGATATTTTATTGAATTCAATTTCCAACATTTGCCGTTGTGGGATTCGGATCCGGTGTCTGGGTCATTACCTGATTCCCTGGATTCATACTCAGAGATAATACAGCTGGATTATCGCCTCCTCAGTATCTCCAGTCAACTCCAATGGCAACAGTGATGTTGTTGTTGGTGTGACTTTGCTTCATAACGCAAATAAATGATTGGCAAAAAAATGCAATCCTTCTCATTTTGTATTTATGAGAAGGCGAGATGATGGGAAGTGTTCTTGGTGAAAAGGAGCTGGATGTCCTTGATCATGAGGCACTAACAGAATCCCTACAGAGCAGTCGGGTACTGGCAGGTGGGACTAGATTGGATTGGGATATCTGCTCGGCATGGACGGGTCGGTCCGAAGGATCTGTTTCCATGTTGTGCATCTCTATGACTCTATGACTCAGCAAGTAATCAGCACAATAATGAGTAGTATCGTTCATTACAAAATGATTGATGTATAAGAGTGAAGACACAGTCCTGCAGTTGTGGAGTGAACTTGAGACATTATTTTCTTTAATTTACAATCAATGATCTCCTTACTACAGAGAGACAGTGTAATGGAGTTTCACCAGACAATTCCCTGCAGTGATGGTACCATGAGGAGAGTGTGAAGGAAATAATTGTTTAATCTGTAACGCTACAAAAAGAATAAAAACGTGATTGCATTAACACTGGAGTGTTATCAATCAACACTCATTATTTTCAAAACAAAACACGTATAGCATTAGATATAACATGTTTTACATGATATGCGTCTTCACATTTGGACAAATATATAGATAGAAAAGGTTTAGAAGGATATGGACCAAGCGCAGGGAAATGGGGTTAACATGGTTGGACATTTTGATCAGCATGAACCATTTTGTGCTAATGGCCTGTCTCCGTGCTATAGGATTCTATGACTCTATGATAATTTACAGAGCTCTATGGAGCCCCCATATTGATTGAGAGAGAGAGCTCCAGGTTCTGAATGAACTCTCACCGTCTGGATGTACAGTTGGTGTGTGACCTTACATTGAACGTCATGTTGTTCACAAATCTGTCATCAGCCACACTCTGACAGGATTAGCCATTCCCACCAGCTTCTGACCTCCATACAGAACACTAGCCTGTCTTCTCTGTCACAAACCAATCCTTTTTTGCTAAAATCTGTTCATTGGCTCAAGTAGACTCTGTCCTTGATGTTTTTCAGGGCATCAATAAAACGGGGCCAGGCTATGATCAGTCTGGTTTTGTGCTGACATGAAAGGGATTTTCAGAGGCCTTTTATTTATATGCAAACAGATGAAACTAATGGCCAAAGTGGTTTAGCTTTCGAAGTGACTTGCATAATGAATGGGGAGTTCTCAGCTCTTTTAGCTGAGCTAGCTGAGTTGATTTGAGCTGAGCAGTTTTCAGTTGAGTCTTGAACTGGGAATTTCAATTGGGAGCTGTGTGGAAACTCTCTCTCTCGTTTCTGCCATTAGGCTTCAACCTGGAAACATGCATAGCATTATGACGTTATTTCAAGTGAGTTTGATTATTGGGACTATTGTGTGTATTTGGAATAGCATAATTTAGTCTAGCTGGATAGGTTGAATTCTGTAGGGGTTCTTTATTCTGTTCATTGTGTTTCATTATGTAATTTTGTGAATAACGTTTTTCTCTGATTTAAAATCTAGTAGTCACCCTAGCTAAATTACTCCGGGTAATTTTCATTGGATAATTACCAAAACAAACTGCAAAGCGATGCTGTTGGCTGCTTGGTTAAGAATGTTTTGAGTGGTCTAGCCTCGTCCATAACAGACTGGGGGCTCATTGCTGGGTTTTTAACAGCGAGTGAGAGATGCTAGTGTCTTTGTTTCGGGTATTAGTTTGATTGGGTTGACAAAGCTTAGAATAGTAATGGCTATTTCAGTCGCCAAGCGTTTCCTGGTTATGCATGCAGTGACTTTGGATATTTTACGAAAAGTGAATAAGACCAATATGCAAGAATTAGCAGGGAAGCTGGAAATGGAACTGACTGCTTCTGTGAGGAAAGGAGAGGTAATTACAGCAGTAGCTCGTCAATTAAACTTGCTGGAGAAACCATCAGAATCTGTAGAGATGTGAAGAATTCGGTTGCAAATGAAACATCTTGAGTTAACGTCGAGACGTAAGGAAAGGGCAGCTAAAATGAAACATTTGACTTTCAGAAAAAATGCAGAAGACGGGGGAAAAGATAGAGCAGCAGAACAGAGAGTGAAAGGAAAGAATGGCAAAAGAGAAAGCAGCAGGGGAGAGAGAAAGAGAGAGCTTTTGAATAGCAAAAACTGACACTTAAAAAGTGAAGTCAGTGTTAAACACTGGAGATAACGGCTGAGGATGGGCTTAGTAAGGAAGAGAGTGCGGATGACCAACCCCTGGTAGTCAGAAGCCTAGTGAGAATTTGTTTGCTTATGTTCAAGCATTGCCTCAACTTGATGAGAAGAATGTGATGACCTTTTTGTCCTATTTGAAAAATTAGCTACACAAATGCAGTGGCCAGAGGCAATGTGGGTTTTGTTGATCCAACGAAACTTGTAGGTAGGACTGGTGAGGTATTCACATCCCTATCAGAGGAGGGATCTGGGGAGTCTGAAGAGATTAAAATAAACATTAAGTCAACATAGGCAACCTTTCAGGAATCTAATGAGGATCCTGGTCAAACCAATGAGTTTCTAAGGATCAAACAGACTAACTTCGATAGTTGGATAAGAGCTTTAAAATTCAGGCAAAGCTATAATGCCCCTAGAGAGGTTAGTATTTGGAGGAATTCAAAAATTCACTACCTGAAGTAGTGCAAACTCAGGTGGAAGAGCAGAGAGTGCAAACAGCAAGGTTAGCTGCTGAAATGGCTGATGATTATGAACTGGTCCATAAACATGATTTGCTTTCCAGAACCAGTTTTGGTCTCTGAGGGACAGAAATTGGAGCAAAGAGATATCTTCACGTGCAAAGGGAAAGGTAGATCACAGTGTAGAATGTAAGGATAATTTACCACGGTAATAAAGAAAACCTTGAGGGGGACAAAGAAGTTTAAATACTATGGTGTTTTCATTGTAATAAAATGGCCCACACAAATTCACAGTGTTGGTGAGCTGGGAGAAAACCAGCTGTAGGATAACAAGACAAGCCTGGAAGTTTCGTTGAATTAGTAACAGAAAGCATTGGGGGAGTTAGGCAACTGCCTCAGAGTGTACAATATGATCAGTGGACAAGCTAAATCTGCGTAAAAAAATCTACATGGAAGGGTAAAGTTTATTCACATCGGCTAGGAGTAATTGGTAAGGAGGTTCCAATATTAATTGAAACAGGATATTTTCAGTCTGTAATGCTGAGGGGTGAGGCTTTATGAACTCTTCAGAGACTATTGACAGAAAATGTGGTGGAAACAGGAATTCATAGTGAGGCAAAAAGTGCTCAGTTATGTAAAGTGAGGCGATGGAGTCCAGAGAAGAGCGGAGAATGTGTGGTAGGAGTCCTGGACCCCTAACTCTCAGCTGCAGGAATAAAAATTGTCCTTGCAAATAATATAGCTGATTAACTGGTAGGTGTGCTGCCTACTCTAGTTGAAAAGCCAGTGGAGATGCAGGCAACTGAAGACCTGAAGAATGTTTATCCAGGAATTTTCCCTGATTACGTCATCAGAAGACCACAAATGCACAGGTTGAAGCAGAATAAAGGCGCAGATAAGGAAGCTGACATAGAGTTATCTGAACGTTTCTTTTTGACCAGATAAGTGGAACAGAAGGAGCAAGCCTGAAAACATGAAATTATTTTAGCTCTGCTAAGGTGATTGAATTACAGCACAAAGATGACGAGTTACAAAAGTTATATCAAAAAACATTTAGCAAAAAAGAGAATGAATGCATTCCTGTGTGTTATTACTTAACAAATTATGTCTTAATGTGGATATGGAGATCAGCGCACATTGAAGCAGATCAGGCGTGGACAGAAATTCTTCAAATTGTTTTTCCTGTTGGGTATAGAAAGGAGGCGCTGCGAGTGGCACATGAGCTACCACTTGGAGATCATTTTGGGGTGAGGACATTACAGGCTGGAATACAAAGATACTTTCACTGGCCTGGACTACACAAAGATGTAGTTGAATTTTGCCAGAAGTCTCAAACATGTCACACAGACAGTAATAAACCTGCAACTTTAATACCTATTCCAACATTTGAGGAACCTTTCACAAGAGTCTTGATAGATTGTGTAGGCCCCTACCTCAAACAAAAAGTGGAAATAAGTATTTATTAACAATAATGAATGTGTCGACTGGATTTCCAGGGGCAGACCCATTATGCAGCATCACAGCTAAAAGAGTTGTAGAAAAATGCTTATTTCTTTACTAGGTACGGACTACCAATAAAGATCCAGACAGATCAAACCTCACTTCCGAACTATTCAAGGAGATGATGGATAACTTGGGAATAAAGCAATTCAAATTTACTGCGTACTATTTGGAATCGCAGGGAGCATGAGAGAGATGGCATCAAACACTGAAGACCATGTTGAGGTTTTATGGTCAGGATTATCCAGATGATTGCGATAAGGAACTTACTTTTGAACTGTTTGTGATCACAGATGCACAGAATGAATTGACCAAATTCAGTCTATTTAAATTAATTTGTGGGCATAAAGTGAAAGGACCATTAACATTGGTTAAGGAGAAATTAATAAGTCAGAATTCAGAGACCATCCATTTGGATGATGTGTCAAATTTTAGGGAACGATTAAATAGAGCTGGAGAGTTGGGTAGACAGCATTTAAAAGTATTGCAGCATACAATGAAACAGGAAGTGGATGAGAAATCATAAATTCGCAATTTTGCAATTGGGAGTAAAGTATTGGTGTTACTTTCAGTAACAGTTGAACCTTGAAAAGTAAGTTTTGGCGTACCTTATCAAGTTGGGATGAAATTGAATGAGGTGAACTATTTGATACGGACTCCAGACAGGATGAGATCTCACGGAGTGTGTCATGTGAATATTCTCAAAAGGTATTTTGACAGGGAAGGAAAGCAAGAGGAGACGGTGTTAATGATTACAGCACAGAAGGAAGATCCAAGTTCAGAGGATTCTGAATTGGACATTCCTCAAATCAAATTGGAGAATGAGGAAGTTGTCAAAAATTGGGATAAATTATTGAGTTACCTTACACAAGAAAAGAAAAGTGACCTGAAAGAGTCTTTACTATCTTTTGGAGAGATATGCTGCAAAAACTGGGAAGTACGAACATAATTGTGCATGATGTAGACACAGGAGATGCTGTTCTGATTAAGCAACATCGTTATGGCCATGACTGTCCAAAATTGGCACAGGTTCAGAAGGAGATAGTGCGCACACTCCAATATGTCACAATCGAAATGAGTTACAGTGACTGGAGTTCACATATAGTCATGGTACCAAAGCCAGATGGTACCCAACGGTCATGTGTGGACTATCACAAAGTTAGTGCCGTTACAAAGACTGATGCGGATCCAATTCCATGTTTGGAGAACTGTGTCGAAAAAGTGGGAGAAGCTACTTGCATTTCTAAGTTGGATTTGCTCAGAGGCTACTGGCACGGACCTCTGTCAGAGAGAGCAAAGGCAATTTCGGCTTTCATAATGCCAAATGGGCAGTTCAAATTGTGGCATTTTGTATGAAAAGCGAGCCAGCCACATTTCAGAGACTGATAATAAGGTCATTGCCTGATTACCCAACTGTGTGGTCTACGCTGATGACTTGATGATTTTTAGTCACTCATGGAAGGAACATTTAGAGCATTTATCAGACTTGTGCGATCAACCTCAGAAGGCAGGCTTGGTGGTAAACTTAGCTAAAGGAGACCCTATCCTTGGTTTTTTTCGCAGGGACATTAAAACGGGGCCAAGCTCATATCAGTCTGGTTTGGTACAGAGATGAAAAGGATTTTTAGAGGCCTTTTGTTTATTTGGAAACAAATGAGACTTCAGGCCAAAGTGGTCATGCTTTACAAGTGACCAGTATAATGAACGGAGAGTGGTGAGCTATTTTAGCTGAACTTGCTGAGCTGATTTGAGCTGAGCAGTTTTCAGTTGAGTTTTGAACTAGGAAGTTCATCTGGGAGCTGTGTGGAAACTCTCTCTCGTTTCTGACCTTCAATTTCAACCTGGAAGTATTTGTTCCATTTGTACTGGTTTTTATTGGGAGTTTGATTATTGGGACAGTTGCGTATGCTCGGAGCAGCATAATTAAGTTTAGTTGAATTGGTTGAATTCTGTCGTGATTCTTTATTCTGTTCTTTGTGTTTCATTGTGTAATTTTATGAATAAAGTTTTTGCCTGTTTTAAAATGTAGTCGTCATCCTAGCTAAATTACTCCTATTTCAATTCTCTTTCCCAGTCCCTTTCCAACATGGCCATCCTTGGCGTCCTAAATTGCCACAATGAACCAAACCATGGTTTGGAAGAACAAGATCTCATCTGTCTCCTGTGTAGCCTACACCCCGGGGACTCAACATTGAATTGTCCAATTGCAAATAACCTCCCTTCCAATCCCCCGACTCCCTTCCCAGACCCTCCCCTCCCTTCCATTCCTCTAAGCAAGCTTTTGTCCAGCTACCTACCATCCCATCACCTCCCGCAGATACCCTTGATCTGTATTCACTTATCCTCCACCTCGTCACTCTGCCTCCTCCTCCCTCACTCGCCACTTTATCTATCGACTCCCTTACTCCCATCCACAGTCCTGATGAATGGTTATATCCAAGGCGTTCACTTCTCAACGTCTTGATGCTGCCTTGCTTATATTGTTCTTCCAGCTTCCTGCGTGTGTATTTTGTATTCCAACATCTACTGTCTTTTTTAAAATTGTCTTCTTGTGTAATAGGCAGGAGTGAGTGAACGCATTGCCCCTCTTGTTATCCAACAGATCAGAAGGGCGGAATGGCTTTTTTATATTACTGTGAAAGCAGCTAGAGTTGCTGAAGGAGTTCCTCTTTCTTTTAACCATGGAAATATTTAATGTCCAGCAGTGCTTTTGATCAATGTTACCTTTACGTTAGCAGCACAAGCTTGAATGTTGTCCAGATTTGATACCTGAGTACGTTAGGAGGTGACTCATTGTTCTAAACATTGTATAATCTTCACAGAACATCACACCTCTGATCGTATGACAGAGGGAAAGACATTGATGACGCAGCTGAAGATGTTTATGCCGAAGAAGCTACCCTGAGGATTGCCCACAGGGATATCCAGGGACTGGGAGGATTGATGTCCACCAGCCCCATTGTGTTCTGAATGATTCAACCATTGGGGAGTTTACAACTAATTCCTATTAAGTTAAATTCTGTTCAGTCTCCTTGACATCTCGCTCAATCAAATACTGCCATGATATCAGGGCCAGTCACTTTATGCTGTGTTCATATCTTCTATCCATTTCAATAGGCCAAGGTATATGTATGGGGAGTCTTTCCTTCTCTCAGAGGGTAGTGACGGTTGGGACCAGACAGTTGGGGAGGCCAAAGCACTGAAATGTTTGGGGGGGTGCGAGTGGGTGTCAGTGGATTTTGACCCGTCAGAGAGTCGAGGGCTACAAAGAATTGGGCATAAAAGAGAAATTGCGGCCGAGTACGGATCAGCCCTGACTTACTGAATGGAAGTGCAGGTCTGAGGGGCTATGTAGCCTGGTTTTATTCCAGTAAACCCCATAGTCTAGTCACTTTGCGGCCTCTTCCATTTCCTGTGTTACTGACTTCAAGTAGCTGAATAGACTGATCCTGTTGCTGTGTAACTGGATACTGGTACTGCATGATCTGGTTACAGTTTTATAGGCCCGAGAGGTTTATTGGCCTCCTCCTGTAATTGTATATCAGGCTCCAGGGGCTGAAACCCTCATTCTGAAACCCTATTGCCCCTGCAGCTCTCCCCTCGCTCCCTGCATATTTGTTACTCTCATTCCTGTTGACTCTTTGGGGGCCTATATTACAACCCCAACACCTCACCATTCCATTCCTATTTCTTAACTCCACCCACAAAGCCTCATTGGGTGATCCATCAGTTATTTTATCTCTGATTACTGCTGTGGTACTCCCCTTCATCAGAAATGCAACTCCCCCTTCCCTCCTTCCACCATCTCTGTCTCACCTAAAGCACCTGTTCCCTAGCACATTAAGCTGTCAGTCCTTTCCATCACTTAGCCATATTTCTGTAATGGCTATAATATCCCAGTCCCACCTACCTATCCACACCCTGAGTTCATTGGCCTTACCTGTCAGCCCTCGTGTATCGAAACAGATGCAATTTAATCCAAAAGGCACTACTTTCTCTCTGTCGTTTTCCAGCCTAACCTTGCTATTTCTGATTACTGTATCTCCTTCCACTTGCCTCCCTGCTCTTGAGGATATGACCACTTGCCAATCTAGTTTAAACCCTCCTTTGTAACCCGAGCAAAACTGGCCGCCCAGATATTGGAATCCGCTTCAGTGCAAGTCTCTGACGTTAATCTCCCTCTCAGGAGATTATCACTGTCAAGGTATTTTTAAAGAATGATTCTCCTAGCTCTCTGTACTTATGCTGCAGGACCTCATCCCTATTTCTACGGATATCATTTGTGCCAACGTGCATAATTATTTCTTCTGCTCACCCTCCCCCTTGAGAATGTTCTGCAGCCAATTGGAAACATCCTGGACCCTAGCACCTGGCAGGTAACGCACCATCCTGGATTCACGTTTGCGACCACAGAATCTCTGATCTGTCCCATTAACAATCGACCCTCTTAACTTTAACGCCTGTTTACCTTTACCCTTTCCCGCTGTGCCCAAGAGCCAGTGGTCGTAAAACCAACCTGGCAACTGTTGCTTTCCCCTGAACGGACATTGCCTCCAACAATCCAAAATGGTCTACTTGTTTTCGAGGGTAATAGCCACAGAGGATTCCTGCAATTCCTGCCTACTCCCTTTGCCATTCATGGTGGTCACCGATCTAATCTCTGCCTGGAACATGACAGGAAGCAAGGAACGCCTGTTGGATTAAATTGTGTTCATTGAAATACAACAGGACTGACAGATAAGGCTAATGAACTCAGGACGATGAACGTTGGACTGGAATATTACAGTCATTAAAGAAACATAACTAGGGGCGTGTCTATGAATTTGTCAGTATCTCAGATGATCCTCAGTGCATCCTAGATTAGATTACCTACAGTGTGTAAACAGGCCCTTCGGTCCAACAAGTTCGCACAGACCCACCGAAGAGCAGCCCACCCAGACCCACTCCCCTACACGCAACACTACGGGTAATTAAGCATGACCAATTCACCTAAACTGCACATCTTTGGACTGTGGGAGGAAACCGCAGCACCCAGAGGAAACCAATGCAGACACGGGGAGAATATGCAAACTCCACGCAGTCAGTTGCCCGAGGCAGGATTTGAACCTTGATCACTGGTGGTCTGAGGTAGCTGTGCTAACCCATGATCCAACTTGCCGCCCAGCATCGCTCCCTAACACGGTCTCCCAGGAGCTGAAGCTGGGTGCAGTGCCCACACGTGTAGCCATCAGGGACGGTTGAATTCTCCCTGAGCTACCACATCTCACAAGATGGAGCGTGCAACTGCCCTAAATGCCATCTCGACTGCTGTACCAATTAAGTTAAAAGAACTTTATTAGAGTTTACCTGTACATTTCGCTGAGCTGAGCTATCCGAAGCCTCTCATGTCAAAGCTTTCCTGCTTACTCTGCTACCAACGGCATGTCTCCACATTTAATATTGGTCAGGGAAGGAAGGAGACAAGACAGTGATGTAGTGTTTAGGTCTTCAGCACTCCTTGACACCTGGCCGCAGACTACCTGCTCCCCAGTGCAGGTCCGCTCTTGGCCTTGGAGGGTGTCTTGCTGACGTCTTTCTTCTGGTCGTGGTGATTGTGTCGATGCAAATCCTCACCCTAACAGGCAATCCGTGTTGTTACAGTCCTCTCGTACTTTCTGTCTATTTGTATTGCGTTTATGAATTCCTTGAATCCCTCAATTGCATTCCAAACTGTGTCTCATTCCATAGTTAGAGAGGTTGATGTTCTTGTGAATACAAGTTTACTGGAAAAGAACACCATTAGACGTAGGGACAACAATATGTCTGTCCGCTCAGTGAGTCTGCTTTTCCTTCAATTAGGTTATATTATTTTGTTAATCCCCCATTCCACTTTCCTGTCATTTCCCCGTAACGCTTGTATAAAAATCTGTCTGTCTCAGCCTTGAAGATATTTAATGATCCAGCTCAACAACCCTCCGACTTTTCTACAATTGTTTCCCTCTCACTGATGTGAGACTGAGTGGTCCTTAATCTGGTGATTTACCCACTCCATCTTGCATAAAATTCCAATTCTTCCTCAGCTCCTGTGTCAATTTGCTCAAGGGTCAAACGGTCACTCTCCCTGAATCCAGGAACTGCTTCTCCAAACTGAAGACCGATTCGAAGGGTGTGTTTAACATATTCTCTGGTTCTGCGAACAGGCTGTCCCCTTAGTCTCTAAAACTCCCATTCTTTCCCGCGTTATCCTCTTCCCCTTAATAAACCAAAAAAAATGACTGTGGATTCTTGCTAATCTTACCCGTTAATGTTTTATCAACCCTCCTTCGGCTCTTCCACTGATAGTTTAAGTTTAGCCCTCCACTTGCTATATTCTTTTAGGATCTTAATTGACCTGCTCACTTGGTACCAGATTTAAACTTCTCTTTCCTTTTTCATCCTGTTCGGAATTTGTGTCGACATCTGATATTCTCTGGATTTGTTTTCCTAAATTTTATCTTCGGTGTAACATGCTGGACCGACACTGTCATCAATTCCGTTTTAGTCAAATGATCCCCCCACCCACGCCCCACCTTGTTCTGCTACAGTTTCACACAGAAACAATTGCACTTGGGCCAGATCCTGTCATTTGTTCCCATAAAATCTGTCTCCTCAATGCAAAAAGCTCTTATTTTTCTAACATTTTTGGGGTCTTTTCATTCGCAAAGTCAAAATGTGTGATATCGCATTCACTGGTCCTGTAATGTTCTCCCACTTCCGCCTGGAACAGCTGACTGGCTTTATTCCCCACAGTGAGGCCCAGCACGGCACGGCCCATTGTTTAAGCTGCTCTATGTTGATACAAGAAACTCTCTGGAATAAATTTAAAAACACCTGCCCCTCTTAAAAATTTATCACTGATCGAATGAATGTTTGGAATTGAAATGTCTGAATATAACTATCCTATTATTGTTTTACACACCTCAATAACTTGGTTTTATACCTGCTCTGGTACTGTCCTTTATCTGGGGGTCTATAATATATCCCTAGCAGTTTTTCTGTCATGGTTTTGATCCTGAGCTCGAACCACCAAGTCTCTTTAGAAGATCCTTTCAAGATATCGTCCCTTCTTACGCCAGTAACTAACTCAATAATTAATAAGCCACCACCTCCTCTTTTACCCTCTCTTCAGTCCTGACTCTTGTGCTGGTACCACAGAATATTGAGTTGTTAGCTCCGACCTCCCTCAAACACATCTCTGTAATGGCAAAAATGTCACACTTCCACATGTCACCTCGTTTCCTTATCATATCTGTCTGTCTGATAATTTTACCAGCATCAAGGTAAAGCACATCCAAGCTGGAATATATCACCTTGAATACTCTGTACTTCGGGGTTCTTCAGTCATTCACTGTTCGTTATCAACCTGTCCAATTCATGAACCAAAACTGTAACTCTGGGACTGAATGAATATTTGTTGAATGTGAAATTCCTTTTTAATAAATGTGTTCATCAAATGCAACTTTCCAGAACTGAACAGTCAGCTCCAGATACAACGAGTTTCTGCTGATTAGTTCCCTGCTCAGTGTGCAGAGGGGACAGCCCTCAGTGATGGAGAAAGTGAGGTCTGGTGATCAGAGTCGAAAATTGTGGCGCTGGAAAAGCACAGGCAGTCAGGCTGCATCTGAGGAGCAGCAGAGTCAAAGCTTCCCATGTTTTCCATTCCATAATACACAGGATATAGGGAACCATACTTGCTCAGGAAGGCAGCACTATACAGAGTCCTGAAATGGAAAGCCGTCAATCATTTGGTTGGACAGGGAGTAAAAAGTTGAGGTGAAATACAGACTGTTTGAAGTACAAACATAAGGATAAATAAATCCCTCGGCCAGACGGGAAACACTCTAGGTTACTACAGGAAGAGAGCGAAGAGATTTCTGTGCCTTTGTCGATGGTCTTTGCACCTTCACTCTCCACTGGAGTAGCGTCGGTTGATTGGAGGGTGGCAAATGTAATCCCTTGTTCAGGCAAAGAAACAGGGATTTTCCTGAGAATGACAGACCAGTCAGTCTTACATCAGTATTGGGCAAACTATTGGAGAGGATTCTGGAAAAACAAGGTGATTAGAAATAGTCAGCATGGATTTATGAGGGGCAGGTCATACCTCACAACTCTTATTTGATTATTTGAGGATGGGATGAAGCACACTGAAGAAGGTAGAGCAGTGAATGTGGAGTGCATGGATTTTAACAAGGTGGTAGTTTCATTCAGAATGTAAGGAGGCATGGTATACAGGGAGACCTATCGGCCTGGATATAGAATTGGCTAACCCATAGAATACAGAGGGCGGTGGTAAATGGGAAGTATTCAGTGTGGAACTAGGTGAGCAGTGGTGTTCCATAAGGATCGGTTCTGGCACCTCTGCTGTTTGTGATTTTCATAAATGACGAGGATGACGAAGTGGAAGGGTAGGTTAGTAAGTTTGATGATGTAACACAGGTTGGTGGAACTGTAGATAGGGTGGAGGGCTGTTGTAGTTTGCAACAGAAACATTGACAGGATGCAATAAAAAGCTGCGAAGTGGCAGATGGTGTTCGATATGGAAAATGGGATACGATTCATTATGGAAAATCGAATTTGAATGCAGAATACAGGGTTAAAGGCAGGATTCTTCCATTGTGGAGGAACAGGGGAATCATATGGTTCATGACATAGCTCCCACAAAGTTGCTACCCAGGTTAATAAGGTTGTTAAGGATCTGTTTGATGTGTTCATTAGCCGAGGGATTGAGTTTAACAGCTGCGAGGTTATGCTGCTACTCTATGGAGCCCTGGTGAGACCAACTTAGAATATTGTGATCAGTTCTGGTTGCCTCGTTATAGGAAAGACGTGGAAGCTTTGGTGAGGGTGCTGAGGAGATTTATCAAGATGTTGCCTGGACTGGAGGGCATGTCATACAAAGAAAATTTGAGGGAGCTAGGGTGTTTTTCTCATTGGAACGAAGAAGAATGGAACGTGACTTGTTCAAGATGATGAGAGACATCGATAGAGTGGATAGCCATTTACTTTCTGCCAGGGTGGAAATGACTCTCGACGGGGTATGATTTTAAGGTCATTGAAGGAAGGTTTAGGGGTGATGTCAGAGTTAGGTTCTATCACAGAGGAGTGGGTGTGTACAAGGAACAGCCAGCAGTTGCAGTAAAGTCAACTATATTAGGGATATATAATTGGATAGGTACATGAATGATAGTATAATGAAAGGTATGTATGTTAGTTTGATCTTAGAGTAGGATCAAAGGTCGACGGAACGTCAAAGACCGAAGGGCCTGTACAGTGCTGCACTGTTCTGCACTGTTCTGCGTTACCAGTTTCACCCAGCTTGTGGATTGTCATCAGTTGTTGAATGTGTGAGGGAATGATGTGTGTGAGATCAGGAAGCTGTGGAGCGGTGTAAGGCCAAATCCTCCAGTTATGGTGTGCATTGTTACAGTCACCTGAAAGCCAGTCTAATATGTGTGGTAACTTAAACCAGACAGAATCCGTCAAGTTCAGTTATTAATGTGATTTTTGGATTGCCGTTTGCTGCTGGTTACTTCACATACATTCTACTGTGTGACCCATGTAGTAATCTCTGACCATTCACAGAGATGTACAAATTTATTTTGACACTGGAGAATGTGAAGGTGACATTTATTGGATATGGATTCAGAGGTTTCTTTGTGAGGCACAAGACACTGCAATAGATTGTCAACTTGTTAACGTCTTCACCCGGGGTGCAGGTGTATGGAATCTTGGAGGCAGGTCAGATTTCATCACCATAGGTAACTTGTATGGTGTGATTCTGGCTCTCCATGTCAACACGTCTGCTCTCTGGGCCAGGCTCTGACTGAAGATGAATTTTAAAACTTGGTTGCTGGTCAGCCATTAGTATTTAACCTGGACTACAATTGTACCTACACTGAGATCAGTTGGCGGGTCCTCCCCCTGCCCAAGGTGGATTCCAAATTATTTGTTTTGAAGAAATGTTTGACTGACTGCCCCGAACCAGGTTAGAAACTCAATGTACAGATTTTGGAAAAGGCGACTGAGTGTCTGTGTATCTCAGGCAGCTGTGAGGTCCAATAACACTGTAAATGATTTCAAATCTATTTGAAGCAATTTTCAGCGTAGCTCATTGCAAGGTGGTGAGTTTACTGAGCCGAACAATAGTGGGATGTTTGCTATATTCCATGAATTGGGCAAAAATAAGATGTGAACGATAATCATTCAACTGAACTAGAATCTGATCAATCAATTCTGTTGATTCTATATTTATGGAACTAAAATATAAACTCCTGTCAAGATTTTCTAACACAGAAATAAAGTACGTACATTTTATTTTATCGAAGAAAGAACATACATCTTGTGGTAATCAGAATTAGACATTCAATGTCAGGATTCAAAGCAATGTTTTGCCACTCCAATATTTTTAAAGTGGTTGGTTTCTGAATGATAACAAGTTCAGAGTGAGCAAACGACTGAACATACAAATAGAATTAGCGTTCTTATATATTTATATGTAAACAATCAGTTTAATTTCTCACTGAAATGTACGATCTTCAGCTATTTGCCAGCAATTTAAAAATTTCAATGATTTACCATGGACTGTGAACATTAAACTAAATCAATTATTTGTGCTTTCAAATTTTAGTGAATAATAATTTGAAAACTGCCAATTTTTAGAATGAATGATGTTTAATATGAAACGTGGAGAGTAAAAAAAAGCAACGAACATAATATTGTGTCAGTGAAAAGTCAAAGCTTTCCAAAGAGTTTTTGACAAAGGAATGATATATTTGTTTTAGTAATGGGAATACAACATGTAAAATATTCATGTTCAGACTAGTAATTAGACTTCATAATGAAGCTGACCTTGCAATACTTGCATTTTAAATGCTTACGCTGCACCAAGTTATCAGATATTTGTGAGCATTTACATAGTGAAATAATTGGATACTGACTTTTATTCACAGCTGACACATGATAGAGTTCAAAACTTTAAAGTACAGGAGGAACCCTTGACCATTACGTATGCATCAGTTCCAAAAATATCTCTCAAGCACCTCCCATTAGCCAGCCCTCTCTCTGTTGCCCGTTAAATTCATAATTTCCAAATATATATCCAGTTCTCTTTTGAATCTTCATCCTCAACTTTCCCAAACATTCAATTCCAATTCGTAACAACTCTCTAAATAAAGACGGTTTTTTTCCTTATTTCACTTCTAGCTCTTTTACTGACAACCTTGAAATTAGAATTCCTTGATGCTATAATGCCTACTAATTGAGTATTCTTTTTCTACTCTGCAACGTTTTTCATACTTTTGAGCACCGTAATAAATTCACGTCTTTGTCTGTTCTGCTCCAGGAAAAATAAGCCTTGCAAGAACTTTAACAAACACTACAACGGAAAAACAAGCAGAAAATTAGTCTCCAGGATATATGAACATCACCTAGCTACAACAGACATGATCCCAATACGAATGTCTTACGTACTGATGAGGAAGTACACCACTTTGACTAGGTCTGCATATCTATCCTAGGACAGGCCAAACAGAGACAAGCACAAGAATTCCTGGAAACATAGCATTCCAACCGGAACTCCATCAACAAACACATCAATTTTGACTCCATCTACCATCCTCTGAGAAAAAGGGCAGGAAATGACATCATGGACACCGGTAATTACATTACCAACTCAAGGAAACCGAAACATTTAAATAGAAAGTGGGAGATAATGCCAGCACTTCACTGGATGCTCACTTACTGAGTACAGTCAATGGAGCAAACTAGGAACTGCCTTTAGCTATTGCTTCAGAATATATCTGAGTGTTCGTGGCTGCCACCACACAGAATAATTGAATGAAAATGCGAGCCTACACCACCAAGTGCATATCCAAAGGCGTTTTTTAACATTTGTGAGATTACCTGATCAATCACCCGCCTAGGAAATGCATTCCAGAGACATGTGCTATTAGTGGCAGAAATGCGGCTCAGTGGTTAGCACACCTGCCTTAGAGCGCTGGGGACCCAGGTTTGATCCCAGCTTTGGGTGACTGCCTGTATGGATTTTGCACATTCCCCCCATATCCGCGTGGGTTTCCTGTAGGTACTCCGATTTCCTCCCACAATCCAAAGATGTGCAGGTTAGGTGAATTGGCCATGCTAAATTGCCCAAAGTGTTCAGAGACATGTAGGTTAGGTACATTAGTCAGGGGTAAATATAGGAGGAATGTGTTTGGGTGGGTTACTCTTTGGAGGATCAGTGTGGACTTTTTGGGCAGAAGGGCCTGTTTCCACATATAGGAAGTTTATATTCTATGTCTGTGCCACCCTCTCAGTTCAATACAGACTCCAGAAATCCCCTCTCAATCCCCTGCCTTTCACTTTAAGTATGTTTCCTTTTGTTTTTGACCGTTAGAGTAAGGGAAACAGCTGCTGTCTGTTCGTCCTCTCCATACCCTTTATTCCCTTGTACACCTGTACCATGTTCCCTCTTCAACCTTCCCTGCTTCAAAGAAAAAAGGAGCAAGTTTAGCCCTCGCTCTTCAAAGTTTGAGTACTCACTTGTCTTGTTAATTCAGATGTGCATCCTCTCACATTTATCAGTATTAAACTTCATCAGCCATAAATCTGGATATTGAAATCATCTGTTTATATCGTCCTGTAGCCTAACCCTGTCCTCCTCACTGTGAAGCACCCAGCTAATCTTTGTGTAATCCCCAACATTAGTTATCATTCCACTTCCATCCATCTTCCACATTCTCACCATCATCATTTATGAATATCACAAACAAACCTTGATTTCCTTCCTGTTCTCCACATGTTATTTACAAAGGAATGATTAAGAATTCCAGTCTCTTGTTGTTCTTATTTTGGGGAATTTACAGAGTGATGTAGTTTACACCTATTATGAGGGAGCTGCAAATACCATTTGCGACACAAAGTTAAATTCACCTTTTACACTCTGTCCCTCAGCATGTCTTATTCATAAAGCTTGTAACTAATTTAGGGAGAATTCGGTTTGTCACCTTGCACTTGAACATTAGCCTGTTGTGTGGCACTGTCCTTTGTAACAATAGTGAAAACTGAAGAAATTTTTCATCTGCAGGATGGACACTGATTCATTTCTTGAATCAGCTAATGTGATGAGGAAAAATATTCAATTAAATTCCATGTTATGGACAAACTGCAGGTGATCAAATCATATTCTCATGTCTACCTTGGATTGGAAGCATATACATACTGTGAAAAAAAATTCAAAAATGTTGAGACACAACACTGGGGGGGGGGGGGGGGGAACACCTCACCTGCATTTGATGGAGATACAAAACTACGGAGTGAATGTACAATCTGATAAAGAATCAAGTGATAGAAAAAGAAGTGCATCAAATTTTAATTTTCAATGGAATCCGATCCCAATTTTCCTGAACAGTGGTGATTTTCACCCAACCTCACTTTTCCAAAAACAAGCTTTACCCAGTCACTAAAACTTCATTAGCCATTCTTCCTCCCCTTCCGACTCTTTTTTTACACTCCTACTTCCCTTGCACGACCCCTTCTGCTGCCACATACTCTTCCACTGATGATATCTCTTCACACCCTTCTTCTGCCACTCCCACTGTAAGTTACACCAGTTCCCTAGTTACTCCCACTTCCACTGGCCATCTCTTACCCATTTTTGCTTTTCAACTGGGGTGATGGGAGCTCCTGGCTTCTGTGCTGCTATTGGTCATCAGTGAATGATGAGATTGAGATGATCAATGCCCAATGTTTAATCGCGTATTTCTGTCATTGTCCAATGCACCGTGAATAGGGTGAGATATTTCCCTATACAGAGTGGAACGTTTTTTTTCTGTCTCTGTGTCACAGCGCTGAAGCAAACAGCCTCATCCCAAATAGGAAACACCTCTCCTCAGAATCAGAAGTCCATGCATCTGTTTGTCCTTAAACGTTGCGAGATCAGTGACCACATTGTTCAATAAGCCGTGTTCTAGCCTTTTTCTTTTTAGCATTTTAACTGATTTTCCAATGTCAGTTGAGGTGAGATCAGAGTAACTTCCCTTGCCATCAAAGTAGCATTTGATTCATGTAGCATCATTCCCCCTCAGCAAACTGTGGTTAATGGAAATCAGAGGAAATTCTGTGATGGTAATTTCCTCAATGAACAATAACACCTTACCCAGAGCTATTGGGAATGACAAATAAACTCTGCCCTTGCTAGTGCCTTCCAAAACCATGGATGAATTTGTTTTATTAATAACATCAAGATACGTCAGTTTTCACAGTTTGGTCTAAAGTCTCAGAAAAGTAAAACCTTGCTGGTTGAGTGTCACCCCAATGAAATCAGAGCATTACAATAAGGTAACGATTCAGATTATCTTTAATCATTTACTTTCTGAAGACTGGTCGTGCGGTGTCATTGCCACTGAGATCAACATTTTCTCTGTCTAACAGCATCACATCGCATTGGCTCAAGGCTGCACCATTCCCCAATTCTACTTCATTCTCCAACTCATTTGCTGTGCTCACCAGATATACGAGGCACACAAGATGGAATAACTTAGAGATGCCTATGAGCCTCTGGAACCTGCCACACCACCATGCCCTGTGCTCTGACTCCATTCCCTCCCCTAAACCCACCTCCTGTCGTGTATTCACCATCCCTCCTAACCTTCCACGGTCTAATGCTGAATGTTCTGTACTCAGCAAAGGTCTCAGTTTTATCCCTCTGCGCCCCCACTTTAATGAATTTCAGGCACGACATAATGTTGAACTCCTCTTCCACCATCTTCTCCTCGGTGTCCATTTCTTTGGACAAGAGTCCACTCCCCATCCCATAGAACCTTCGCCCAGCTCCAACACTCTCCCTCCACCTGGATCCATTCCTCTGGCGTTTACTTGAACTCAATATGTTCATTGAGAACTTTCCATGTGAGTTTAGTTGTCTTAAATTCTCTGTATTCCCCCTCTCCCTATCCAACCTATCACCCTCTGAACAGACTGTACGCTGTATGCTTCAATCAACCCTGACTAGGTTATTCAGACTGTGCCGATAAGGGAGGTGCTGCTGCAGTCTGGTGGACTCACCTCGACATTTCAGGGTTGAGTGCCCGCTCTCAGATACCTCCACATGTCACCTGCTGGTCCATAACCCTACCATGGCACATCAGGCTATTTTATTTACTAAATCTGACCACATTTCACCTGGAGATTCCCAGTCACTGGCCCACACCTCCCCCGCACCCCGACTCACCCCCACCTAGCAGTCCCGAAGCTGATGGTCTTCTGATAGCAGAGTTCGCTTTTATCTCCTCCTGAAAATCCACAAACAGAACTGCCCATGCAGAGCCATTGCTTCAGCCTGCTCCTCCCATACAGAGGGGGTGCATGGATACATACGTGGTCCAAAGCTATACCTGTTTCTTCATGGGGTACGTAGGTCATTCCATTTCCAGTTCTATTCCAGCCCCCATCCATAACTCTTTCTCCAATATGTATATATTATCATCGCTGCTGCTCCTCTTTCTTGTCCAGAATTGGAAAAGTTCGTTGTTTCCAATTTGCACCTCTCCCTCACATTCACCTCTCTATCTCTGACTCCTCCCCTCCTTTACTCGATATCTCTGCTTCTATTTCTGAGGATAGACCGGTCACTGATATCCAGTAATAACCGACCAACTCCCACAGCTACCTGGAGTATGCATCCTCACACTCTGTTTCTTGCAAATGCTCCATTCCATTCTCTCAGTTCCTCCGTCTCCACCGCATTGCTTCTGATGATGTCACCTTCAAACATGTGGCCTCTGCTATGTCCACCTTCTTCCTCAAACGAGAACTCCCCAGCACTGTTATTGACAGGGACCTCAACCAGTTCCGACCCACCTCCTGCACTTCTACCCTCAGCATCTTTCTTCCTTGCTGTAGCAGCGTTAGAGTTTCCCTGATCCTTATCTACCATCCAACCAGCATTCACATGCAGAAGATCATCTGTCTGCATTCCCCCACCTCCAGCGAGATGCCAACACTAGACACATATTTGCCTCCTCTCCCCTTTCCGCCTTCTGAAGTGACCATTTCCTCCAGGACACCCTGGTCCACTCGTTATTCACTGCCCACACCTCCCCCCACAACACACACACACCACCTCCCCCAGCCCCCACCACAGGTGCACTTCACTTTCCTCTGCCGAAGCTGTTACACTTTCCCATTTATCTCCTTCCTCGTCACTATCTAAGGTCCAAACATACCTTCCAGGTGAAGCAGCATCCTACCAACATTTCCCACAATCCGGTCTACTACATTCGCTGCTCACATTGTGATCTGCTCTACACTGGGGAAACTAAAGGTAGACTGAGTGACCACTTCACTGAATATCCAAGCTGTACCTCTGCAAAAGACCCTGAGTTTCCAGTTGCCTGCCAATTTACTACCCCATCCTGTTCCCTGACCAGTATCTCTGCGTCAGGCTTGCTGCAGTGTTCCAGGACATTTCAACGCAAGCTGGAAGAACAACACCTCATTTTCCGAGGGTGGACCCTGCAGCCATTCAGACTCAAAATAATGGTCAATAATTTTAGGGACTGAACTCCTCAATGCCCCCTACCCAGATACCAGGCCTAGTTCTCACGTGGCCTTCCATTACTCACTCCCTATTGTTAGCTACTAACAGTTTTCATGAACAGTTATTCAGCTTCTGTTGTATATTAATCAACATTTTCAGGGATACCATCCGTTCTGAGGAAGGACCACTGGATTAGAAACATTAATTCTGATTTCTCTGCACAGATGCTGCAGACCTTTTGCAGGAACTTCGGTTTTTGTTTCAACAATGTCTCACAATGTTTTTGTATCACAATGCAATACGTCATGGATTTTTGGAGCTCTGTCAAACATAGGAACTTTGTAATTTCTCATTTAATGTCCATAAACAAATATTCGAGATTCAACTGAGATAGCAACTTTACTTATATCGTTCAGATCCGTCCATTTGTCACAGTTCAGAAAGAAAAAGAAATCGATAGAGGGAAACTCAGCAGGTCTGGCACCCTCTGAGCAGGGATACACAGAATTAACATTTGATTTCAATATGACTTTTTCAGAACAGTATCACATCATATTCGATATGTTAACTCTGTTTCTCTCTGCAGATACTTCCTCATCTGTTGCGCTTCTACCATCATTTTCTGTTTGTATTTCATGTTTCCGTATCACTGTATTTCATGTTTCTTGACAGGGCGACATGCTGAATTTGGTTACATATGGACAATGTAGTCCTTTCCTGTTCCTATAATAGTTGGTGTGTCTGGGACACCAGTGTTACGGCCGAAATCTGTTTCTTCTTTAAGCTTCAAAGGAAAAAAGAATTTTTTTTCTGATGATCCTGTACATCTCAGGAACTCCACTTTGTTTAAAAAGACATTTTAGAGACAGGTGAAATTTCATGAGATAATAGGAGTAGATTATTTATGGTGGAACACTCTGTGACCATGTTGAACAAACTTGTCTACCCTGTCTCCAAAGGTTTTGATGTTATAACACAGAATTATTTACAGCAAAAGTGGGGGGAACTCAACCCATTGTCTCTTCCAGCTTGGAATGACTATCTCGACTGTGAGTCTCCTGTATTGTCCCCATTGCCCTTCACATGTTGTTACGAGTGTCTGCTTTTTATTTTAAGTATCCTGCCAGATATGAACAATATGATAAATCTCAAACAAAAACAAAATCAGAACTTAGAGGGCAAGCTCAGCAGGTCTGGCAGTATCTGTGAAGAGAAATCAAAGTGAATGTTTCAGGCCCGGTGACCCTACTCGATCTGTATTCCCAATGATTAAATGGTGTGTATATACAATATAGTTCACTTTATCACTTTAATATTATCCTTTTAGTTCACATTGTCATTCAGCATAGCATCACCCAAATGTTGGCTGTTTCCTTGTTGTGCATTAGACTTAATTCTGTCTGTCAGAAAGAGGGATGATGACTGGGGAATATCATTGTACTGCCCATGCTGTCTCCACAGGCACTGCTCCCATTCCACCCTATCCCCCAGCCAATATCATGTTCATGCGAACCTGATGCATTAATTCATTTTTGGAGAGATCGTTGCAGCATAGTAAACGGACTACAGAGCAGAATCATGTAGCCTACAAAAAGAAAATATTTTTATTCTCTCTCACAACTGACTTCACCCAGCGATTGTGATGGGAGATGGGACCAATGTCAACATGTAGTCCAGTCCAGTTATATTGTGAACTGAATGTGCTGTATTGAAAGCAGGGACTGTTTGCTCTGACTGATTGATGTCAATCTCCATGCAATGCAACTGTGTCACTGGAGGGTTTCCCTCTCCTATTACTAAGAGGCTTCATTCAGTGTTCTACCACTGTAGTAACAGATGCATCAGCTCCAACAGTAACAGAGATCATCAGCTGCATAGATCTGAATGTGAGAATAGCGGACTGGAACATTGCAACAATGGAGAGGAGGTTTTCCAATAGTCTTTTCAAGATTTCCCCCTCTTGGGGATTTCTACCATATCGGATATCAGCAGTGCTGATAATTATTCTGGATGGGATGGAGGGTGTGCTACTGACCTATTCTCGCTATTGTTGGTGTTCTCTACCTCTGTCTATTCATTTATCCCAGAAACAAGTTTGAACTTCATTGCAATTTCTGTGATCTATATTTGTGAGAGAAAGAAACTATTGCCTTCAGTTTCAATTGCAGTCTCCATTCATTACCCATGAACGGCAAACCACTCCCTCACAAACATCTGCGAACAAAACTGTGCACAACCTCGAGATCCCTCTTTGCCCTGAACTGATTTATGTCTCCTGTTCTCTCTGTCACCAACCCTGTCCATTACCAGCTCCTAATATCCCCAATCTCCATCTCTGTGTCAGTGCTGTTGCTGAACAATCCATTGCCTACACGTTGGTAAAATTCAGACTGAATGTTTCAAGCTCTCTTCTGACCACTTTTCCGATTACAAATATTTCAATCACAAAATTGCACTTGTCTTGAAAATTACTTCATGATTAGGACAATGTATGAATGTAGGAATGTCGCTGGATATAATTCAGAAGCGAATCTTATTAAACGAAAGATATTGTTTCAAGTTATTTGTTTCAAGTCTGCAACAGCTGATGACAGAACTTAAATAAAAATGATAAGAATTGGAATAAAAGTGAATTTCACGAAAAACAAACAAAAGCAACATTTTGTCTGAAAACCTTCTTCTTTCACTGATCACCTTCGGTAAAGAAATTTAATGTTATTACACAGTCATATTTAATTGTGACTTGAGACCCATGACAATCTGCTTAACTTTATATTTGCTTGTGGAATGGCCTCATAATCAGGGCAATTAGTGATGGTCACCAAATGCTGCCCTTGGCAGAGATGATAACATCTCACGGAATAACAAAATTGAAGGTGAGATCAAATAAAGGAAGTAGCTGAAAATCTGAAATTATAGAAAGAAATGCAAAGAAACGAACAGAGAGTGCTGGGAAACTTTCCTGAACTGAAAGCAGATGCAAAGGAGTATGATTAATACCATTGACAGGGAAGTCTGCTTTGAAGGGGAGGAGGAATCAATACAGAAAGAGAGATACAGAAGAAAAAGAGCAAACAAAGAGAATGATGATCAGCTGGGCTGGAAATAAAATGTGAGATTCACCTCATTTATTTTTCGCCTTTCCCATCTTCCTGAATATCATGCCCTTGTAAATACAGGCATGCCCCGCTTTTCAAAAGTTCGCTTTTCGCCACTTCCCTTTCTAAATGACTTACATTAGGACATTGTTTCGCTAACCAAAATGTATCCGAACAGGATTTTCACTTTTATGAAGCAAGCCGATTTTTTCCCCATACAAATTAGTGCTACTGCACTTTACACCATATCAGCTTACCAACGGTTTCGAAGGAACACATTGCTTACAAATAGTGAAGGAAGCTGAAAATGTGTTGCTGGTTAAAGCACAGCAGGTTAGGCAGCATCCAAGGAACAGGAAATTCGACGAGCCCTTCATCAGGCTCCTTCCTGAAACGTGGAATTTCCTGTTCCTTGGATGCTGCCTAACCTGCTGTGCTTTAACCAGCAACACATTTTCAGCTGTGATCTCCAGCATCTGCAGACCTCACTTTTTACTCGAAAATAGTGAAGGAACCCTGTATATATCTAAGATCATATTTAAAGCGATTTGATTCCCTCTGTCTGTCCTCCCTAAGTGTGGTCTTCTTCTTATATTCATTAATTAGATATGGGTATCTCTGACTGGGGCAGCATTTTTCCAGTTGCCCTTGAGAAGATCTTGAGCTACTGCAGTCCACGTGTTTGATCTGATTTGGTTTCATTTATTTCATTCAAATGCACAATGCAAAAGTTTGTTTTTATTGAAGTGCAGGCACATGATAGTAAACAAGAAAACAGAGATCACAGGGTCCTTGGACAGAGTGATGCATACAAGGTTACGGCTTCACAGGAGGTGTGCAAAGTAAGATCGACATTAGAAAGATTAACATTATTTGAATAGTGAGAGATGTCAATTTGTCAGTCTAATAATGGTAGGGAAGGAAGTGTTCCTGAGCATGCTGGTCCATGTTTTCAAGCCTCTGCCTCTCCTCCCTGTTGGAAGCGGTTGTAGGAGATCATTACCAGTTTGGGAGAGAGATCTTTGATGTTGCCAGCCTTTCTGCGACAATGACAAGTATAAATGTACGGAAGGTTGTCTTCCGTGATGGTCTGGACTGTGCACTATACCGTCTGTAGTATCTTTTGGTCCTAGGCAGAGCGTTACCATGTCAGGTCGTTATGCATCCGAATAGAATGCTTTGAGTTGCCAGTATGCAGAGCACTGGGAGACGGGCGGTTTCAAAATAGTTAGATGTAACAATTGGCTGTTAGCTGGATACCCACGTTCTAGTTGCTGTTTTGACAACAATTGAAATTTAACTGGTAATTTTAAATTATGTCTTCTATACCAAAACCATGTTGAGTGTATTGTATTGCCAACATCGAACCAATGAGCCATCACCTGCTTCATACGAATAGAGAAGCCAACGAAGGAGAAAGAGACAGAAACAAAAGGAAGGGGAGAGAGAGAACACGGCGAGGGAAACTGATGGACAGTCAGTCAAAGAGAAAAAGGAAACAAAACAAGGAAACAAACAGTCATATGTGCAGGGAGAAGGGAAGATAATAGGTTCAGGGAAAGGAACAGAAGACAGGGATAAGGAAAACACAGGGAAATAGGCAGAGCGAGGGAAACAGTGAGAGACAAAGATCACAGGGAGCTGGGGATAGGGTCAAGGGGAGCTGGGGGAAATGGAAGGAGCTGGGGGTGAGGACCAGAGAAACCTGGGCGTGAGCACTGGAGGGAGTTTGGGGTAGGGAGGTGAGGATTTATTTTGTCCTGCGCCAAGATATCCAGGCATATCATGGATCAAGGTAAGCATGGATGTACTGAACGATGGCTGTAAAATATGTTTGAGAGGCATATAGGTTACCCTGCACAGGGTGTGCGCTAGGCGAGGTCAATATGAACAAAGTCAGCATTATCTGAGGTTAGAGAGTCCATTCATCGGTCTAATAAGAGCTAGGAAGAAGCTGTTCCTGAACTTGCTGCTCTGTGTGTTCAAGCGTCTGTATCTTTTATCCTGATGGAAGAGGTTGTGGGAAATATTTACAGACATATGATGGGTCTTTGGTAATGTTAGAACAAAGAACATTCCAGTACAGGAACAGGCCATTCAGCGGTCCAAGCCTGAACCGTTCCAAATCCTCTATCTCAACCTGTCTTCTATTTTCTGAAGGCCTGTATCCCTATGCTCCCGGCCCATTCATGTATATTTCCCAAATCATCTTAAATGGAGCAACACTGGTCACAGTTACAAAGATATCTGTTAAGGCCCAAGTTATTTCCTCTCTCCCTTCCCCCAGTAATCTTGGATAGATGTTGGCAGCCTTTCTGCAGCAACGAGCCGTGTAAATAGAGTCAATGATTGGGAGATTGGAGTCCGTCATAGTCTGGGCTGTGATCACAATCTTCGGTATTTTCTGATGGTCCTGGGCAGAGTGTTGCCGTACCAGGCCATTATGCACCTGGACAGTACATTCACAATAGTGCATCTGTAGAAGTAGTGCATGCTAAATATCCTGAGCCAAGTGAGGAAAGAGAGAGGTTTTTGAACCATTTTGACTGTCACACCTGTGTGGGAAGTCCGGGGTAGGTTGCCAGTTACCATCACTCCGAGGGACTTGACGCTCTGCACTGTCTCGACCGTTGATGTAGATGCTTAACTTGGAATTTTTTTTTAAGAAGTTTTCATTGGATGTGAGCCTTGCTGGATGTGCCCAGCATTTCTTGCCCGTCCGCAGTTGCCCTTGAGAAGGTGGTGCTGAGCTGCATTCTTCAACTGTTGCAATCTACCTGCTGTGCGGTGACCCATTAGTGATTAAAGAGGAAACTCCAGGGTTTTCACGCAGCAACAATGAAGGAACGGCAATACATATCCAAATCAGGATGTTGACTAGTTTGGAGGGGAATTTGAAGGTGGTGGTGTTCCCAAAAGTCTACTGGCCTTGTTATTCCAGATGGAAGTGTTTGTGTGATTGGAAGGATCTGTCTGAGGATCTTTGGGGAATTCCTCCATTGTGTCTTGTAGATAGTGCACACTGCTGCTCCTGAGTGACCATGGTGAAGGGAGTGAAATGCTTGTGGATGCGGTGCAAATCAAATGGGCAATTTTGTTCTGAATTGTGTCAAGCTTCTTTAGTGTTGTTGGGCCTGCATCCATTCAGGCAAATGAGGATGTTCCATCTAATTCCTGACTTCTGTTTAGTAGATGATGGACAAGCTTTGGGTAGTCAGGAGGTGAGTTTCTCCTGCAGTATTCCTCGCCTCTGATCTGCTGTTATATTCATGTGGTGAGTCCAGTTGAATTTCTGGTCAATGATACCACCCCCCCCCATCCCCCAGGCTATTGATAGTGGGTGAGATTAGTGATACTAATGCTGCTGAATACAAAGTGGTTATGTTGTTTCTTATTGATGACAGTCATTATCTGAATTTCTGTGGCGCAAATGTAACTTGCCACTTGCCAGCCCAAGCCTGGATATTGCCCAGATATTGTTGCCTTGGGCATGGGCTGCTTCAGTATCTGAGCATTTGCTAAAGTTGCAGAACATTGTCCAGTCATCATCGAATATCCCCACTTCTGATCTTATGATGGAAGGAAGGTCATTGTTGAAGCAGCTGAAGATGTATGGACCCAGGGCATTATTCGAAGGGACTACAGCAGAGATGTTCTGGAGCTGAGGTGCCTGACCTCCAACAACAATGACCATCTTCCTATCTGTCAGGTATGATTCCAATAATGGAGTGTTGGCCCGCGATACCGTTTTTGCTTGGGGTCCTTGATGTCACATTTGGCAGAATGCAGCCTTAATGTCAAGGGTTGGAATTCAGTTCCTTTTTCTATGTTTGAACCAAAAATGTGACGAAGTCAGGAGCTGAGTGACCCTGGCATACCCCAAACTGGGCGTCACTGAGCCGGTGCTGCTTGATAGCACTGTTCATGACACCTTCCATCATTTTTTCTGATGATGGAGAGTAGACTGATTAAGCGGTATTTCGACGGGTCGAATTTGTCCCGCATTTTATGTACAGAACATACTTGAGCAGTTTTCTCCCCATTGTCGGTTTGTAAACATACTGGAACAGCTTGGTTAGAGGAGCGGGATGTTCTGTATCACAAGTCTTCAGGACTATTGCGGCATGTTATCAGGGCCCATAGCCTTTGCAGTATCCAGTGCCTTCAACCGTTTCTTGATATCAGTTAATCGAATTTGCTGAAGACTGCTATCTGTAATGATGGGGACCACCGGAGGAGGCCGAAATGGATCATCCACTCAAAACTTCTGAGTGAAGATTGCAACGAAAGCTTCAGCCTTATATTTTGCACTGATGTTCTGGGTTCTTCCATCATTGAGGTTGGGGATATTTGTGGAGACTCCTACTCAGGTGAGTCGTTTAATTGTCCGCCACCATTCACGATCGGATGAGCAGGACTGCAGAGCTTAATTCTGATGTATTGGTTCTGTGATCTCTAAGCTCTGTCTGTCCCTTGCTGTATATGCTATCTGTTTATGCTATCTGGAGGATTAATTCAGCTGAGGAACAACGTTATGTGGTAAGGTATGATTCCGTGATTATAGCTATGTCAGGCTGGTGCTTGACTAGTCTGTAAGGCAGTTGTTCCAATGTTGGCACTAGACCTCAGATGTTAGTAAGGAAGACTTCGCAGGTTCTACAGTGATATTTCTAATGTTGACTTTTCTGGTGCCCATTTCGATGCCAGGTGGTCGATCAGGTTTCATTTGTTTGTAACTTTGTAGCGATTGGAACAACTGAATGACTCAATAGACCATTTCAGAGGGCGATTGGGAGTCAATGACATTGCTTTGGGTCTGGAGTTGCATGTCAGCCAAACCAGGTGAGGATGGAAGATTCCTTCATTGCAGGATATTGGTGAAGCAGATGGATTTTTCTGACAATCGGCAATGATTTCATTCTCATCAGTAGATTCTTCATTCCAGGGATATTTTTACATTATTGAATTGAATTTCCACTCTGCCGTGGCGGGATTCAACCTGGATACACAGAACAAGTGCTGATTTTTCTGGATTGATCATCGATTGGTAATACCATGAGACATAGTTGGAACCATATGTTGTACTCAGCTGCCATTTCTTGTGTTTTCCTGTTTTTCATTCATTGCTCATGTTTTTCTGGAATCTCATCCTTCATTAAATCCTGATTGAAATACATACTCATGAACACCTTCTCGACTGCTCGAATTTCATTCAGTCTGTTTTGTTTGAACAGATATTTCAAGGCAGCCGTACACCAGAGAAAATCAGGAAAAGATAATGGTGATTGTGCACTGTACCTGTCACTGGACCAGCATGTCTGTCCAGGAAGTATTTATTGTGGGTCAGAGAACCTCAATTATTATGGAACGGATGGAGGCCATTCAGTCCATCGTGGAGTCACAATCTCTCCAACTGCACAATTGGAGATAGGGAGAGTGTGTCAAGAGAGATTGTGTGAGAGAGAAATAAACAGAGAGAAATCAAGTGAAGGGAGATAAACTGAGAGAGGATTGAAAGGGGAGCGACTGACTGAGTGCGAGAGGAAGAGGTGTTAGATGAGGGTGAAGTTAGATAGATCGGAAGACTGCATTACGGTAGGTAAATATGGACAGACAGAAGTTAGAAGCTTTATTTAGAAATTCCTCTGGACGGCAAGCCCTTTGTCTGGGCTCCATACACTGTGAGCACTGTGCTGATACTGGCTGTCATCCCAAATAATTTATTTCCAACAATATCACAGAGCTGGGTTACTGACAGCTAAACAGAAATCATTAGGCCAATAGACTGGTTCCATGGAGAAAGCAGAGGATTTAAAAATAGACTATGCCAAGAGCAGCAGGAAATGATAACCACCACCCCGCCTCCACAAGCACCACACCTCCCCCCCCACCCCCCCCACCCCCCCCCCCCCCACCGCCCACACCGATACTGTATAAGAGACTAGGCCAGAGAATCTCAGTGAGGAGATTCAATGACAGAGGTGAAATCACGATCTTAGCTGTGGTCAAATAATGATTGATAAAGTTTGCATACCACTTTTCTAGTTATGTAATTCACATTTCAATTTACATAGCTCAATATCAGGAGTGTATTTTAACAACCTTATCTCTTTGTACTTTGAATATACTGGTGTGTGTAGAAAATCGTTTTTTCCCTGTATTTTATATTGCATAAACACATTTCATTAATATTGTCTCTGCTAATTCCTCATTGTAGATGTATTCTTGAATATGTTCTTCATAAGAATTACAAAGAGTAACATTCCAATTTTGGTAAATGGGGAACATCACTGCCCCTCCACCCAGTCTAATCAGCCATGTCCCCCATTCCTCTCCATCTTCAGTCTTTCCGCAATACCATAATCACAATGTAATTGAAGTCCATTAAATGACACTTCTTGACAGTTCCTTAACATCAATAACATCCACAGCATGACCCACGCCTGCCCTCTCTCATCCTGGAATAACAATCTGAACTGTGTTGGCCATGTGTAATTCTCTGTTAACGTATCCGTGTGTTTGTTTGTTGAAACCCACTTTTTTTGGCACATTTTGCTCTCAGATCATGGATGATAGTTGTTTTCTCAATATTTTTCAGATATTGCAATGACTGATCAGTAGTTACGGGATTCATTTCTGTACTTATGAACAGAGAAGTATGTCTATGTTCCGTTAAACTTCTGGCATTACTTTCATATCCAAGGTTGACTGAATGATTACACACAATCAATCTGCCATCTTCAACATTCCTTCCTTCAGTCACATTCGCATATCACACCCAGAATGCACAAATGTTCAACGTTATTTTGAATTTTAATGAAGTAGCATTGAATTCAAAGGGGTTAACTTAAGCTATTTGTTCAGCGATTGTAATTATGTCAGTCTCCATGGATCGTATGCATCCCTAGGGATTTTCTCTCTTCTATCAATAAGGGAATGCTTTCAGCGTTTTATCCCATAGTGTGAGCGGGAGCATCACATGTCCAAAAGCAATAAGAAGGATTAGTAGCTTCAGAGAGAAGGGTAGCAGAGACGGAAATCTGGGAACATTAGACTGGAATGTTCCAACAATGGATGAAAATCTGGGAACATTAGACTGGAATGTTCCAACAATGGATAGGAGTTTATCCGATGGTCTTTACTGGCTTTCTCAACCTTGGATATCATTAGCATCGCGGATTGAAGATGTACTGATGATTATTCAAGCTGGTTACTATCCTATCCTTGCTATAGTTGGTGTTCCTGGTAAGTCACTCTGTCTGTTTAGTGAAACGGTCTGAACAGATTTGATGCTCATGATATGCAGGTTTTGGAAAGGTGCAAGCCAACGTTTTCAGCTCCAATCAAAGATTCCAATCCTTAAGAATTGTAACCAGCAAATTATTACTTACAAATTACTCCCCAATACGCGAGGGTAAAACACACTGTTCTCAACCTCTTTGATTCGTTTTCTCATGCAAAGTGTACATTTTCATATCTTCCCCACAAGCCAATCCTGTCCAGTTACCACCATTACGACATCCCAATCTCCTCCTCAGCCTCAGTTCAAATCCTGAATTAAACATCGTTTGTGCCTTGTTAATTCCAGATACATCTGTTTCAACTCCCTTCTTAACATGTGCCCATTGCAAAATAATTGCACTTGAGATGCTTAATTTGTTCTCTGCGCAAAATCTGAAAGATGGGCAGACAGTGTATGGTGAGTCACGTCATTGGCTAGTATTCCAGAACCACAGAATAATAATCTGTTGACTTCGACTTGCCTTATGCACATTAGAGAAGGCAGTGGGTCATCCTACCCTGGTCAAGTCTCTGTTTAACTGCAAACCCAGGGCAATTTGTTTTACTATTTATTGTCCTGTGGAACAGCTGAAACAGCCACTCAGTTCAAGATCGGCATAACCTGCTGGCCGACCATGGCTGCACACATACCGTGAGGGCAGAACAAAAGGAAAGGTAGCTCCCTTCCTCTGCCTGCATCCCATATTCCAACGGCTCATTTCCATTCAAGTAGGTAACCATTCACTGTTTTAGATGTATTCTTTGTGATTGAGTCTCTCCGAAGAGTGATGTCCATCTCCGTGGGCACCTCTGATGCTGGCTTTATTGATGCTGACCTACAGATGTGAGGATGTTTTTAAATTCTGTATCAGTGGCAGTGCATTGTAAATGAATGGTTTACTGTGTCACAGGAAAGAAATGGAGCCAGCTAAGTAAGAGAAATGAATTATTGTGATCAAACCTGAGAGTTGTTGCGAAAGTATTTGGGTATTTGGACAGATTTTCTTTCCATTATATGAAGTGATCTCCTTACCACAGAGAGAGTGAAGAGGAGTTCCACCAGAATAATCCCTGGGATGATGGCACCATGAGGAGTGAGCGAAGGTTGATCTAGCGCTGTGAGAGAATAAGACGTGATTGCATTGAACCTTGAGGGGGATGGACAATCACTCCTTATATTCGAAACAGACAATGGAAAGGTGATATATTCCATGACTGCTATTTCACTCAGGATGCATGATTTGGGATAGTTTAAGTGCCGGGGTGGACGTTCCGCCCACCCACCCCAACCCCTACTCCCCATTGAGAGAGACGGAGAGATCCAAGTTTTGAATAAACTCTCCCCACATTAATACAGTGCAGTTGATGTGTGATCCTGCACTGAATGTCATATTATCCACCACCCCGAAAGCAGCTACAATACCTTCATTCCAAAACAGTTAACTATTCACAACAGCGTCTGACCTTCATGAAGAACATGAATCTATCTTCTCAGAGATGCAAGGTACTTCCTTAAGCTTTAGACCAGAAGACTATAAGATATTGGAGCATAAATTAGGACAGTTAGCCCATCGTGTCTGCTCCATCATTCAATTATCGATAATAGGTTTCTCAAACCCTATCTCCGACCTTCTCCCCATAACGCTTCATCCCCTGGATAATCTAAACCTATCTATCTCCATGTCAAATATAGTCGATGACCTGACCCCACAGCCTTCTGTGGCAATAAATTTCAAAGGGTCACCATTCTATGGTTAAATAACTTTCTCCTTATCACTGTTCTAAAAAGTGTTCCCTTTCATCTAAGGCTGTGCCCGCGGATTCTAATCCAATGGAAATATCTTATCAACATCCACTCTCTCGAGGTCAGTCAGTATCATGTCTATATCAATTACATTCCCTCTCATCCTTTCAAACTTTATCAAGTATAGACACAGAGTACTGAAACGTTCCCCATGCAATCAGCTTTTCATTCCTCTGACCATTCTCGTGAAAATCATCTGAACACGCTCCAGGACCAGTACATCCTTCCTGACGTATGGAGCTCAAAAATGAGCACAATACTCCAAACGTGGTCTGACCAGAGCCGTATGCAGTCAGTTCTTATATTCAATTCTTCTCGTAGTAAATGTTCCCAAACATAATTGCAATTGCCCTCCTAACTATTGCCTCAACCTGCAAGCTGACATTGAGAGAACCCTGCACTAGAACTCCCAAGTCCCTTTGCACTTTAGACTTCTGAATTTAGAAAATAGACCATGCCTTTATTCTTCATGCCAAAGTGCATGACCTCCACTTTCCAATATTGGAATGCATCTGACGATCTCTTTACCTGTCCAAATCCTTGTTCAGACTCTCCACTTCCTCAATACGACCTGTCCATTTGCCTATCTTTGTATCGTCTGCAAACCTAACCAGAGTGCCCTTAATTCCCTCATCTAGATTGCTAATGTAACAAGTAAAAAGTTCTGATTCCAACACTGAGCATTCTGGATCACCACTTGTCCCCGGCTGCCATCCTGAGAAGTGCTCTTTTATCCCAACTCTCTGCTTTCTGCTAGACAGACAAGCTTCTATCCATGCCACTACCTTGCCTGTAACACCACGGACCCTTATCATACTCAGTAATCTCCTGTGTGACACCTTGTCAAAGGCCTTCTTGAATTCCAGGTGGATAACATCCATTGGCATTGCTTGGCCGAGCTGCTCATTTCCTCTTCAAAGAGTCCCAATAGATTTGTCAGGCATTAACTTCCCTTGATGAAATCATGCCGACTTTCCCCTATTTTACCAAAGACTCTCAACTATTCAGAAATCTCATCCTTCACAATGGATTCCAGGATCTTACCCACGACAGAGGTTAAGCTATTCATGGTGGGTTTTTTTTGGTCTTTTTCTTTACTCCATTGTTAAAAAGTGGTGTCACGTTAGTGGGTTTCCAGTGCTCTGGGATCGTTCCTTTATCTAGTGATTCCTGAAAGATAACCACGTTTGGCTTCACTCCCTCTTCAGCTATCTCCCTTATAATACTCGGATGTAGTCCATCTGGTCAAGTTTATTTAACCACCTTCGGACCATTACATTTTTTTTCTAGCGTGTTTTCCATGGTGGGGGCCATCATACTCAGCTCTGGCCCCTCAATCTCTTGAATGTTTAAGGTGTTACTCGTGCCTTCCACCACGAAAGCTGATGCAAAGTAATTATTCAGTTCCTTGACCATTTTCTCGTTCCCCACTGCTATCTCTCCAGTATCATTTTCCAGCAATCCAATGTTCACCTTTGCCACTCTTTTATACATTATATATCGAAAGAAACTGTTACAGTCTTCCTTTATATTACTGGCTAGCTTACCCCCATATTTAATAATCTCCCTCCTTATTTTACTTTGTTTGCCCTCTGTTTTGTCTTTGTAAGCTTTCCAATCCTCAGGTTTCCCACTGCCTTTTGCCACATTATAACATTTCTCATTTGCTTTTATGCTATAGCTGAATTCCCTAGTCAGCTATGGATGTCCCATCCTCCCTATACAAGCCTCTTTTTCCTCAGGATAAATCTCTGCTGTATCCTGAATTACTCCAAAAATCTCCTGCCATTGCTGTTGCACTGTCTTTCCTGCTGGGCCCATCTCCCAGTCAATTCTACCCAGCTCCTCACTCGTGTCTGTGTAATTGCCTTTATTCAGCTGTAATACCGTTAATTCTGATTCTAACTTCTCTGTCTGAAACTGCAGAGTAAATTCAATCATATTCTGATCACTGTCACCTTCAGCTCCCCTCATCAAGTCTGCCTGTACAAGCTGCTCCAAAAAAACCATCTCGTAGACATTCCACAATTTCCTTTTCCTGCCAACCACTGTCAATCTGAATTCCCAGTCCATCTGTATAATAAAATCTCACATGATCACTGTAACTTTGCCTTTCCTGCAGATCTTTCCACCTCCTGGTGGATCTTACACCCCAGCTCCTGGTATATAACTCCAAATGAATTTTTTCACCTTTTTGATTCCCCAATCCTACCGACACAGATTCGACACCGTCTGACCTTATTTCATTTCTTATTGATTATTCATTCAATTCCATTCTTAATACTGAAACAATTCTATCTCTCTGCCCACCTGCCTAACTTTTCGACAGGTTGAATATCCTTGAATATTCAGCTCCCAATCCTGATCCTCTTGCAGCGATGTCACTGTAATGTCCACAATATCGTACCTGCCAATTTATGGATGAGTCACAAGCTCATTTACCTTATTCCTTATACTGCATGCATTCCGATATAATAGTTCAGTCCTGTATTACCCGTCGCTCTTCTCATTGTCATTTATTTGTCCAGCTGTTGGTACCCACACAGACCCTGAACACTGGATCATTCCCCTCCCGCTCCAAGTTCTGCAACACAGATGATATATCCCAAACCCGAGCACCATGTAGGCACCACAACCTTCAGACGTCTTAATCTCGATCACGGAGAACATTAGCTATGCTTTTAACTATACTATCCCCAATTATCCAGCATTGGGCAGCATGGTGACACAGCAATGCTGCCTCACAGTGCTCGGGACTTGGGTTCATTTCCAATCTCTGGACCCTGCCTGTGTGGACTTTGTACATTCTTCCCGTGTCTGAATTGGGAGCATTAACTCTTTTCTCTCTCCACAGTACATAGAACATAGAAAGATACAGCGCAGTACAGGCCCTTCGGACCTCGATGTTGCGCCGACCGAATCCTACCTAACCTACACTAGTCCAATAACTTCCAAATGCCTATCCAATGCCCGCTTAAATGACCATAAAGAAGGAGAGTTCACCACTGCTACTGGCAGGACATTCCATGAACTCACAACCCGCTGTGTAAAGAATCTACCCCTAACATCTGTCCTATACCTACCACCCCTTAATTTAAAGCTGTGTCCCCTAGTAACACCTGACTCCATTAGCGGTAAAAGGTTCTCAGTGTCGACCCTATCTAAACCCCTAATCATCTTATACACCTCTATCAAATCTCCCCTAAACCTTCTTTTCTCCAATGAGAACAGACCCAAGTGCCTCAGCCTTTCCTCATAACATTTTCCTACCATTCCAGGCAACATCCTGGTAAACCTCCTCTGCACTCGTTCCAATGCCTCCACATCCTTCCTATAGTATGGCGACCAAAACTGCACACAATACTCCAGATGAGGCCGCACCAGAGTCTTATACAGTTGCAACATGACCTCAGGACTCCGGAACTCAATTCCTCTACCAATAAAGCCCAGTACACCATATGCCTTCCTCACAGCACTATTTACCTGGGTGGCAACTTTCAGAGATCTGTGTACATGGACACCAAGATCCCTCTGCTCATCCACACTACCAAGTAGCCTACCATTAGCCCAGTAATCCATCATCTTGTTACTCCTACCAAAGTGAATGACTTCACACTTAGCTACATTGAATTCCATTTGCCACATTTCTGCCCAGCTCTGCAACTTATCTATATCCCGCTGTAACCTACCACTTCCTTCCTCATTATCCACAATTCCACCGACTTTTGTGTCATCCGCAAACTTGCTTTCCCAGCTTTCAAGCCCTTCCTCTAGATCATTTATAAAGATAACAAAAAGGAATGGTCCCAAAACAGATCCTTGTGGTACACCGCTAGTAACTGCACTCCAAGATGAACATAGTCCATCAACTACTACCCTCTGTCTCCTTCCAGCCAGCCAATTCCTAATCCAAACCTCTAATGTATCCTCAATGCCATACATCCGTAGTTTTAGCATTAGCCTACCATGGGGAACCTTATCGAACGCCTTACTAAAATCCATATACACAACATCTACTGCTTTACCCTCGTCCACTTCCTTAGTCACCTTCTCAAAGAACTCAATAAGGTTTGTGAGGCACGACCTGCCCTTCACAAAACCATGCTGGCTATCCTAGATCGCGTTATTCCTATCCAGATGTTCATAAATTTTATCCCTTACCATTCTCTCTAAGACTTTGCCCACCACTGAAGTCAGACTCACTGGCCTATAGTTACTAGGGCTATCCCTACTCCCTTTCTTGAACAAGGGGACCACATTCGCTATCCTCCAGTCCTCTGGTACTATTCCCGTTGACAATGACGACATACAAATCCAGGCCAATGGCTCTGCTATCTCCTCCCTAGCTTCCCATAGGATCCTAGGGTAAATGCCATCAGGCCCAGGAGACTTATCTATTTTCATCCTCTCCAATATTCCCAGAACCTCTTCCCTGCATATTTCCAGGCCATCCATTCTAATCATTTGTGACTCCATATTCACATCAGCAACAGTGTCCTGTTCCTGAGTGAATACTGATGAAAAGTATTGATTTAGTGTCTCTGTGTTTGCTTCAGATTTTGTACCATCTACAGTATTTTTGCTTTTGTTCGATGGAGAAATGCAGCAAACGTGACAGGTTTTTGTAAAAGCAGCCGTGGTTCGCGGTTTCCTCTGGGTGTTTAGGAATCTTGCCCGGCCACGTGTCTGAGTGCAGTGTCCCTGGATGCCCATTCCATCTCTCTCAGTTCCCTTAGTCCATCGTCACTATATGCAACCTTTCATTGTGCCATCCATGGGACTCCACACACCCCATTGCCTGGCACTGTATACTCCCTTCGCAGGACTGTGCACATAACGACACTGGGAACTTTCTGACCCGCTGGGGATTCTGGGTAAAGGAACAGAATAACTAGAATCCAATTGAATTGCAAAGCTGAGTAAACAGGCTGAATTACATCCATCTGCTCTGACATTTTCTAATCTCCTGTTTATCCTCGTACATCTGCAAATAAATGGTCCATATGTATGCCTTGTCAAACAGGCTTGGTGGCGGGGGATAGATATCAGATCCGGTGGTCATTGGACTGATTCAGTGGTCTCACTTTCCTGACGTCACACTTAGGTTTTTATTATCAAGTCTATCCTGTTTAAAGAAAAGGCCTTGCTGGAGTTGTGCTGAAAGGATATTTGAATTTTGGAGACATTAGAATATGTCACGTGCGAGTGAGGTTAGGGATCATAAGGTGGCACAGTTAAATATACGATCAAAGCTGGTCGGGAAGGCAGCACTTCCGATGTGTGGATCATTGGGATTCCAGCGTCAGTAGGATATACACAAAAAGGACGGTATGAACCTGAACTGACAGCAATTTGCGATTTGTGGATTATTGGGATTCCCGGGTCAGTAGGATACACACAAGAAGGACGGGATGCACATGAACCAATAACAATCTCCGATATGTGGATCATTGGGATTCCCGGGTTGGTAGGATATAACCAAGATGGATGGGGTGGCTTTGAACTGGCAGCAATCTCCTGGCAGGCAGGTTTGCTATTGTCCTTTACGAGGGTTTAAACTAGTGTGTGGCGCCAGTGGGGGAGGGGTGTGTGGAACCACAGCAGTAGGTCCACAGGTACAGTGACTGAGGAGGAGTTGGAGACTAATCCCAGTACAGCTAAGACCAACACAAAAGAGGGTACTGAACACAATGGCCTGGCAGTATGAAGTGTGCTGATTTTAATATGAGGAATTTGTTTGTTTGAAAAAATATTTCGATGTTGCTGCATGTCAAAAAATAGGAAAAGATAATGGTTAATTGCCCACTGTGTCCTTCACTGGACCAGCTTGTCTCTCCAGGCAACAAAACTTGTTACTGTGGGTCAGAGAACTTCAGAATTCATACAACAGATTGGGAGGCCATTCAGCCCAATATGCGTCCATGAGCTCTCCAACTTGACAACTTGAAAATAGAGGGAATGATTGGAGCTAGACTGAGAGGAAGAGAAATTAACAGAGAGAAAAACAGTGAAGTGAGATAAACAGAGTGCAAAAAGGAGCGACAGAGTGAGTGAGAGCAAGGGGTGTCAGACGAATGTGATGTTAGATAAGGAGACAGCATGAGGGGAAATACACAGAAACTTTTCTTAGAAACTCTCACAGACTGTAAGCCCTTTGTCTGGTGCCATACCCTGTGAGCACCACGGTGATACTGGCTGTCATCCCAGATCATTTATCGCCAATAACATCCCAAAGCTGAGTTGCTGACAGCTAAACACAATCCAATAGACTAATAGACTGGTTCCAGGGAGAAGGTAGATTTATTTAAATATTCTGAGCCAACAGGAGATTGTAGCCCCTCTAGACACTGCGTGAGAGGCAGGGTGGAATCTCAGTGAAGGGAATCACTGGCAGAGGGGAAATCAGGATCTCAGCTGTGGGTCAAATAATGATTGATAAAGTTTGCATACCACTTCCATAGTTTTGTAATTCACATTGCAATTCATATAGCTCTACATAGTCAGTGTATTTTAACAATATTGCCTTTTTGCAGCTTTCATATTTCGGTATGTACAGAAAAGCTTTATTATCCTTGTATTTTGTGTTGAAGAAAGGACCTGCTCCGATGGCACAGTCGTCATCTGAACTGTGCTGGGACCAGCATCCGAGTGAATCCTAACCAAGGATGTAGACAGAGCTTTAAACTGATTGGGAGTGTGTGTGTGTGTGTGTGTGTGTGTGTGTGTGTGTGTGTGTGTGTGTGTGTGTGTGTGTGTGTGTGTGTGTGTGTGTGTGTGTGTGTGTGTGTGTGTGTGTGTGTGTGTGTGTGTGTGTGTCCAGCACGTACACAAATAGGATTGAGCATCTGGAAATGTTTAACATATCAAACTTCAAGCGCACTGCACAAATGACTGACAATGAGAAGAGGGACGGTTAATGCAGGACTGAAGGGGTTACAACTGAATGCATGCTGTAGAAGGAATAAGGTAAATTACCTTGTGGCGCAGAATCAAATCGGCAGGTATGCAGCGATGGGTATTACGGAGATGTGGCTGCAAGGGGATCTGAATATTTAAGGATATTTATCCTATCGAAAAGATAGGCAGGTGGGCAGAGGGAGTGAATTTGCATTATTAGTAAGAAATGATATTAAAACGGTAGTAAGAAAGGAAGTAAGGTCAGATGGTGTAGAATCTTCGTGGGTGGAATTGAGGAACCACAAAGGTAAGACAACCACAGTTGAAGTCTTGTACAGGACTCCAAAGAGTAGTCAGGAGCTGGGGCACAAGATACACCAGGAGAAAGAAAAGGTGTGTAGGAAAGCAAAGGACAGTAATCATGGGTGATTTCAGTATGCAGGGGAACTGGGAACATTAGATTGGTAATCGTTTGCAAGAAAAGGAATGTTTGGAGTATTTATGAGATGGTTTTTTGGAGCAAATTCTGGTGGAGCTCACTCGGGTACAGACGATACTGGATTTAATGATGCAGGATTCATGAGGGAGATTAGGGTGAAGGTAAACTTTGGAAGCAATGATCAGAACATGATTGATTTTATTCTGCAATTCGAGAGAGAAGATAGAATCAGAGGGAACAGTATTTCAACTGACTAAAGGCAACTACAGAGGCATAAGGGAGATGTTGGGTAGGATTGACTGGGAGAGGGGTCAAGCATGAAAGGCAGGGGAACAGCAATGGCAGCAGATTCCAAGATTAATTCAGGAGACACAGCAGAGATTCTGGCCGAGGAATAGAGGCATGGTACAGGGAGGATGAGGCAGCCAGGGCTGACGAGGGAAGTCAGGGATTGCATACAAGCAAAAGAGCAAGCGTATAATGTGGTGAGGGGCAGTGGGAAACTAGCGAATTGGAAAACATGTAAAGACTATCAGAGGGCAAATAAAAGAGAAGATGAGATATGGGAGTAAGTTAACCAGTAATATAAAGGAGACTGTAAGAGATTCTTTAGATATATAAAGTGCAAAAGAGAGGAACAAGTGAATATGGACCACTGGAAAATGATGCTGGAGAGACAGTAGTGGAAAACAAAGAAAACAATGAGGAACTTTGCATCATTGTTCATGTTGGAAGACACGAGTAATTTCCCAACAACTGAAGAGAGTGAGAGGGCAGAGCTGAGTATGGTGGACATCACCAAGAAGAACATGCTAGAAAACTGAATGGCCTGAATTTAGATAAATCACCTGAACCACATGGACAAATCTGCAATTTGAGAGGGAGAGGGTACAGTCGGAAGTGAAAGTACTTCTGTTGAATCAAGGGAACTATGGAGCTTTGAGGGAGGAGCTAGCCAAAGTTCAATGGTGCAATACCTTAGCAGGGATGACTGTGGAGGAACAATGGCGGATATTTCTGTGTATAATGCAGAAGTTGCAGTATCAGTTCATTCCTAAAAGGAAGAAAGATCCCAGGAGGAGGCATGGGCGGCCGTGGCTGACGAGGGAAGTTATGAAACATATAAAGTTAAAAGAGAAGAAGTATAAAACAGCAAAGATAAGTGGGAAAACTGAGGACTGGGAAGCTTTTAAAGAGCAACAGAGGATTACTAAGAAGGACATACGCAGAGGACAAATGAGGTACGAAGGTAAACTTGCCAATAATATAAAGGCGGATATTAAAAGTTTTTTTAAGTATATGCAAGGCAAAAAAAATGGTTACGACTCAAATTGGGCCCTTGAAGACAGAAACAGGGGAATATATTACGGGGAACAAAGAAATGGCAGAAGAATTAAATGGGTACTTCAGATCTGTGTTCACTGGGGAAGGCACAAGCAATCTCCCTGAGGTAACAGTGGCTGAGGGACCTGAACTTAAGGGAATCTATATTTGCCAGGATTTGGTGTTGGAGAGACTGTTAGGTCTAAAGTTTAATAAGTCTCCGGAGCCTGATGGTCTACATCCCAGGGTACTGAAGGAGGTGGCTCGGGAAATCATGGATGCATTGGGGATTATTTTCCAGAGTTCGATAGATTCGGGATCAGTTCTTGCGGATTGAAGGGTGGTTTATGTTGCACCACTTTTTATATAAGGTGGGAGAGAGAAAACAGGAAATTATAGATCAGTTAGTCTGACCTCAGTGTTGGGAAAGATGCTGGAGTCTATTGTAACGTATAAAATCACGGCACATTTGGATAGTAGAAACAGGATAGGACAGAGTCAGCATGGATTTATGAAGGGGAAATCTTGCTTGACTAACCTTCTTGATTTTTTTGAGGATGTAACTCTGAAGATGGACGAAGGAGATCCAGTAGATGAAGTGTACCTGGACTTTCAGAAAGCTTTTGATAAAGTCTCACACAGGAGGTTAGTGGGTAAAATTAAGGCGCATGGTACTGGGGGCAAAGTACTAGACTGGACTGAAAATTGGTTGGCTGACAGGTAGTGATAAACAGCTCCATTTCGGAATGGCAGGCAGTGACCAGTGGGGTACTGCAAGGATCCGTGCTGGGACCGCAGCTTTTTACAATATATGTTAATGATATAGAAGATGGCATCAGCCATAACATGAACAAATTTTCTGATGATACAAAGCTGGGTGGCAGGGTTAAATGTGCTGAGGATGTTAGGAAATTGCAGGGTGACCTGGACAAGTTAGGAGAGTGGGCAGATGCATGGCAGTTGCAGTTTAATGTTGATAAATGTATGGTTATCCACTTTGGTGGCAAGAACAGGAAAGCAGATTACTACCTCAATGGAATCAATTTAGGTAAAGGGGCAGAACAGAGGGATATGGGTGTACTTGTACACCAGTCAATGAAGGCAAGCATGCAGAAACAGCAGGTAGTGAAGAAGGCTAATAGCATGCTGGCCTTCATAACAAGTGGAATTGAATATAGAAGCAAAGAGGTGCTTCTGCAGCTGTACAGGGCCCTGGTGAGACCATACGTGGAGTACTGTGTGCAGTTCTGGTCTCCAAATTTGAGGAAAGGCATTCTGGCTATTGAGGGAGTGCAGCGTAGGTTCACAAGCTTAATTCCTGGAATGGCGGGATTACCTTAGACTGAAAGACTGAAGCGACTGGGCTTGTATACCCTTGAGATTAGAAGACTGAGAGGGGATCTGATTGAGACATATAAGATTATGAAAAAGGATTGGACACTCTGGCAGCAGGAAACATGTTTCCGCTGATGGGTGAGTGCCGAACCAGAAGACACAGCTTCAAAATACGGGGTAGACCATTTAGGACAGAGATGAGGAGAAGCGTCTTCACCCAGAGAGTGCTGGCTGTGCGGAATGCTCTTGCCCAGAGGTCTGGATTCATTTAAGAAAATGTTGGACAGAGCTCTCAAAGATAGTGGAATCAAGGTTATGGAGATAAGTCATGAAGAGGATACTAATTAGGAATGATCAGCCATGATCATATTGAATGGCGGTGCAGGCTCAAAGGGCTGAATGGCCTACTCCTGCACCTATTGTCTATTGTCTATTACACCCCAGCATTGTAAGGGAGATAGCTGAAGAGGTAGTGAAAGTGAAAGTGGTAATCTTTCAGGAATGACTAAACTCAGGAAAGGCTGGAAAATTGCTAACATGATACTCCATTTAATAAGGGAATTAGGGAGAAGATGGAAAATTACAGACACACCTAAAATTACTGACGAATCATTAGCCTAACCTTGGTTGTGGTTGACATTCTGGAATCCATCGTGAAGGATGGGATTTCTGAATACTTGCAAGTATTTAGTAAAATGATGGATTACTGGGCTAATGGTAGGCTACTTGGTAGTGTGGATGACAGAGGGATCTTGGTGTCTATGTACAGATCTCTGAAAGTTGCCACCCAGGTAAATAGTGCTGTGAGGAAGGCATATGGTGTACTGGGCTATTGGCAGAGGAATTGAGTTCCGGAGTCCTGAGGTCATGTTGCAGTTGTATAAGACTCTGTGAGGCCTCATCTGGAGTATTGTGTGCAGTTTTGGTCGCCATACTATAGGAAGGATGTGAAGCTTTAGAACGAGTGCAGAGGAGGTTTACCAGGATGTTGCCTGGAATGGTAGGAAAATGTTATGAGGAAAGGCTGAGGCACTTGGGGCTGTTCTCATTGGAGAAGGTTTAGGGGAGATCTGATAGAAGTGTATAAGATGATTAGGGGTTTAGATAGGGTAGATGCTAAGAACCTTTTACCGCTAATGGAGTCAGGTGTTACTAGGGGACATAGCTTTAAATTAATAGGTATAGGACAGATGTTAGGGGTAGATTCTTCACACAGCGGGTTGTGAGTTCATGGAATGCCCTGCCCGTATCAGTGGTGAACTCTCCTCCTTTATGTTCATTTAAGCGGGCATTGATAGGCATTTGGAAGTTATTGGGCTACATCGAGGGCCGAAGGGCCTGTACTGCGCTGTAATGTTCTATGTTCTATGTAAAATAGTGCCAAGTCAGCATTGTTTCATCAATGGGAGGTCATGCCTGACGAACCTGCTGGAATACTTTGGTGGAGTAACGAGCAGATTTGACCAAGGAGAGCCAGTAGATGTTATCCACCTGCTTCTCTAAATTCCATTGATAAAGTGCCATGCAGGAGGCTATTGAGAAAGATTAGGGCCCCAGGTGTTACAGGCAAGGTGCTAGCTCCCATAGATACATGGCTGTCTGACGGAAAGCAGAGAGTGGGGATAAAAGTGTCCTTCTCAGGATGACATCCAGTGACAAGGGGTGTTCCTCAAGACTCAGTGTTGGGACCACAACAATTCCCTTTGTGCCTTAATGGTCTACATGAAGGAACTGAGGTCATTCTGACTAAGGTTTCAAACAGTGCAAAGATGAATAGAGGGATAGGTAGCATCAAAGAGGTGGTTCGGCTGCAGGAGCGTGCAGTAGCACCGTCTAGCACCCCTCTGATGCTCGCCTTCCAGACCACCAACCTCAGGATACAACGCATCATCCTCCGCCATTCCTGCCACCGACAGTCAGACCACACCACCAGAGATATACTTCCCTTCCCACCCCTATCAGCATTCTGCAGAGACCACTCCCTTCACGACTCCCTCATTGGCTTCACGTGTCTCCCCCTCCCACACCCCAACAAACCACCTTCCACTCCCGGCACCGTCCCTTGCCATTGCAAGAGGTATGAAACCTGTGTCAACAACTTCCTTCTCACCTCAATCCAAGGCCCAAAAGATCCTTCCACATCAGGCAGAGAATATTCTGTGCATCCAAACACATCATCTACTCTGTCCATTGCTCCTGGTCTCCTCTACATTGGAGAGACAGGATGTCAACCTGCAGAACGGTTCAGCGAACACTCTCTGCCACACATTCAACAACCCCACTTCCCTGTGGCTGAATACTTCGCCTCCCCCTACCACTCTTCAAAGGACATGCAAGTTCTTGGCTTCCTCCAATGCCACATTCTATCCACAATTCTTCTGTAGGAAGAGCGCGTCGTCTTCCACCTTGGAACCCTTCAACCACATGGTATCCAGCGCAATGCCACCAGTTACCTCATCTCCCCTCCCTCCACCTTATCCCAGACCTAACCCTCCAACTGAGCACCGCCTGTTGAACAGTCCTACCCGTCTATCTTGCTTCCCATTTATCCACTCCACCTTCCACTCTCACCACTCACCTCCATTTAGCCATCGCCTTCCAAGCAACCTTCCTCCCACCCCCTCCCATTCATCTCTCAACCCCTTTCCGCCCACCCACTTAATTCCTGATAAAGGCTTTTTGACTGAAACGTCGAATATCCTGTTCCTCAGAGTCCGCCTGACTGGCTGTGCTTTTCTCGCTCCACACTGTTTGACTCTGATCTCCAGCATCTGCGGTCCTCACTTTCTCCTGTTAGGGGAGTGAGCAAAGAAGTGGCAGGTGGAGTAAAACGTGGGCAAGTGTGAGGTCATGCAGTTTGCCAGGAAAAATGAAGGTATGGACTATTTTCTAAATAACTAGCAAGTTCAGAAGACTCCGGGGAGGGGTGGGGGAGCGTTGCTAGTCCAAGGATCTTGAAATGTAAACCTGCAGGTTGTCAGCAGTTGGGAAGGCAAATAAAATGATTCCATTTATTTCAAGAAGACTTGAATATAAATACAGGGATGTACTTCTGAGGCTCTATAAGATTTTGGTCAGGCTACATTTGGATTATTGTGCACTGTTTTGGGTCCCATATCTCAGGAAGGATGTACTGACCCTGGAGCATTTTCCGATAAGATTCACAAAAGTGGTCCCAGGAATGAAAAACTTAACATATGAAGAACATCTGAGGGCTCTGGGTCTATATTGGATAGAGTTCAGAAGGATGTTAGGAGGTCTAATTGAAACTTACAGAATATTGAATGACCTGGAGAGGGTGGATTTTGGGAAGATATTTCCAATGGAGGGGAGACTAGGACCCGAGGGGACAGAGTAAAGAGAAGACCTTTTCAAACACAGATAAAGACGAACCTCTTCAGCCAGAGAGTGGTGAATCTAGGGAATTCACTGCTACTGAAGGCTGTCGAGGACAGGTCATTGAGTATATTTAAGAGTAAGACAAATAGGTTCTTGATTGTAAAGGAGATGACTGGTTACAGATAGAAATCGGAAGAATGGTGTTGAGAAGCTTAACAGCCATCATTGAATGGCGGAGCAGGCCCAATGGGCTGAATGGCCAAATTTGTGCTCCAATGTCTTCTGGTGGTATGGTTAATATTGGCTCACTTCATTCCACATTGGAGATGTATCCTGGAATTTGATTTTCTTATGATTTATAAAGAGTAACATCCCAATATTGATGACTGGGAAATATCATGTTCCCTCCCTCCAGTCTCTGCAGCCATGGCCCCAAATAATGTAATACACTGAAATTGAAAACCAATGAATGTTACTTAATCACAGTTGATTGACATCAACAACATTAACAGCGCGACACTCACCTGCCCTCTCTGATCCTCGACTAACCATCTGAATTTTGTGTCACCTCATATTCTCTGTTAATATATCCATGCCATTTGTCTATTATAACTCATGTTGTCGTAGGCACATTTGCCTGTCAGGTTATGGACTAGAAACGTTCTCTCCATATTTTACTGACATTATAATCACTGATCAGTAGTTACAGTTTGTATGTTTCCATTTATAAACGGAGAAATTTGTTTATGTTCTGACAATCGTTTGACATTACTCCCACATCCAAGGCAGATTGAATGATTATACACAATCAATCTACCATCTCCAATATTCCTTCACTTGGCCACCCGCACGTATCCCAAGCTAAATGAATACATTTTAAACGTTATTTTGAATTTTAATAAAATCAATATTGAACTCAAAGGGGTTAAATGGAGCTATTTGTTCAGTGACTGTGATTAATGTCAATCTCCGTGGATCCTAATTATCCCAGTGGAGAGTTTCCATCGTTGAAAGATAAATGGGCTCTGTTCAATGTGCTATCCCATAGTGTGAGTAGGAGCATCACTAACAGCACTAACAGGGATCAGCAGCTCGAGAGAGAGAGGGGGAGGAGAGATCAGAATCTGAGAACATTAGACAGGAGCGTTACAATAATTGTTCATAATCTGAGGACCATGAATTGGAATGTTCTAACAATGGATCAGAATCAGAATCTGAGAATATTAGACAGGAATGTTCCAACAATGAATCAGAATCTGAGAACATTAGACTGGAATGTTCCAACAATGGACAGGAGTTTATCCTCGGGTCTTTACTGGCTTTCTCAGCCTCGGATATCATTAGCATATCGGATCCTGGATATCCTTTGGATTATTCAAGGTGGTTACTATCCCATCCTTGCAATAGTTGGTGTTCCTGGTAAGTCTTTACATTTGTCTACTAAACAGGGTTGAATTGAATTTCTGCTCATGATATCTAGATTTTGGAAAGTGCAAATCAATATCTTCAGTTCCAAACAAAACATTATTTCCTTATATACTATAACTATCAAACTAAGATTTATATATTATTCACTGATATGCGAGAAGGAACCAGACTCTTCTCAAACTCCATAATCTATTTTGCCCTTCACAGATTTACATCTCCAACTCCTCCCCACTCACCAATCCTGTCCAATACAACCCCCGTGATATCCCAGTCTCGACCTCAGTCTCAGTGCAATATCTGAATAAACCATTTGTGCCTTTGTTCAATCCGGATGCAACAGTTTTACGTTCCTTGTAATCACATGTATGTCACTAAATAATTGCTCTTGAGAATGTTTAACTTGTTCTCTGCACATAACGGAAGACAGTTTATGGTGGTCAAGCCATTGACTCAAAATCTAGAGCCAGAGAATAATGGTCTGCTGATATCGCATGACGGAAATTGGGGAGTTTAAAAGCAACCATTATCATTTGTTATGAAAACCAATCTGCTAACCTCAAGTACTTTGGGGAAGTCAATGTGTCATGCTTCCCTCGTCAGGTTTCCGTGTAACTTCTGTGATGAACACGTGGAAGTACTGTACCTTTGAGAGAATGAAAAACCAACAATAACTACCTGACAGCACCAAGAGTTCAGAAAAATAGATATAATGTAACATTCGGTCGAACAACCCGATTAGCTCATTGTCTCGAAACAAATTCAACTGTAACAAGTTTTAAATTATACCCCAAAACACCCATCTCCAACCAAGTTTTAATTTTTTATATTGACAATCGTAACAGCCAATGATACAATCCAGCAGTTTGTCCGTACAAGACTATGGAAAATTGAACAGTTGAGAGGAGAACTGCCAAGCTACCAGCATGCAAAGACTGCCTGAAAAAATAGCTCTCATATAGGTACCTTTATTGATTAGTAACTGGTGAAGCAGAGTCCCCAAGAAGAAATGAAGACAGGAATATGGAGAAGAACCGAAAGCTTCCTGGTTGTTTGTTTTGTAAATCTTAATTAGGAGTTTTATCAGACTAGTATTGTGGAGGGGGAAGCTAAATGATAGGTTAGAGGAAGAAGTTGTAAATAGTCGTTCGTTTATTATTCTCTGTTATACTTTAAGAAGTAAAGTTGCTCATTTTTACTTTAAATAGATTTGGACTCTAGAATTATCACAGATTACAGCATGGGATAAATCTTTTCTCTGTTGCTGGTTTAATTAAACAGGAAGACTTATCCTGTGTTGTAACACTATGAACCCATAGTTTTACTATTTACGGTACTGTGGAACAGCTGACCCAGCCACTCAGTTCAAGATCTGCATAAGATGCTGCCCTGACCAGGGCTTGGTACATCCTGTGAGAGAAGAATAAAGGTAAAGATAGCTCCCTTTCTCTGCCTGTTTTCAGTATTGCTACATCTGATTTCCATTCAGGTACGTGATCATCCCCTATTTTAGGTGTATACAATCTCATTGCAATTCTCCCTGAGAGTGATGCACATCTCCACAGGTATCTCTGGTGCTGACTTTATTGATGCTGACGTACAGATCTCAGGCACTTATAAATTCCATGTCAGTCGTTGTGCATAGAGAAGGAATGGCTTTTTGTGGCACATGAAATAAATGGCGATGTCTAACTGAGAGAAAATATGTTTTTTGACAATCCCTGAGAGTGTTGTTGAGGCTGTATTTGGGGTATTGTGGATAGACTTTCTCTCAAGTTTCACCAGACTAATCCCTGGGATGTTGGCACTATGAGCAGTGAGTGAGTGAGAGAATAAGAGGTGATTGCATTGAACCTTCAGGGGGATGGACAATCACTCATGATGTTCTAAACAGACAATGATACAGTGATAAGTTCCATGGCTTTTTTAAAACTCAGATTACATGATTCTCGATAGTTTAAGAGCCTCTGAGAACGTTCCACCCAACCACCCCCACTCCCTATTTCAACTGAGACAGAGAGAGAAAGAGAGGAGAAAGAGAGGAGAGATAGAGAGAGAGAGAGAGAGAGAGAGAGAGAGAGAGAGAGAGAGAGAGAGAGAGAGAGAGAGAGAGGCTCCGGCTTTTAAAAAACTCTCACAACATTAATACAGTTCAACTGGTGCGTGATCCTACAATGCATGTCACGTTATCCATATTCCCGACAGCAGCAACTATACATTCATTATAAAAGAGTTAACTCTTTCCAGAATTACTGAGAGAAGGAAAGTATTTTTACACGACAGGAAAGAAACGGAGATGTCTCAGCGGAAAAAGAGTTATTGTGATCATCGCTGAGAGTGTTGTTGAAGCAGCATTTGGGATATTGTGGACAGACTTTCTCTCCTTTATAAGGAATGATCGCCTTGCCACAGAGAGTGTGCAATGGAGTTTCACCAGACTAATCCCTGGGATTATGGTACCATGCCGAGACACTGAAGATTAATCTCTGGCGTTGTGAGAGAATGAGAGGCGATTATACTGAAACTTGAGGGGGAAGGACAGTCACTCACGATATTCTAAATAGACACTGATACAGTGAAATATTCCATGGCTTCTTTTTTACTCGGGTTGCATGATTTTCGATAGTTTAAGAGCCTCTGAGAATATTCCCCTCACTCCATACCCAATCCCCCGTGTCACATGAGAGAGACTGAGGGCCAGTCGTTTAATAAACTCTCCCCACATTAATACAGTGCATTTGGTGTATGGTCCTGCACTGAAAGTCTCATTATCCGCAATCCCTACAGCAGCCACAATGCGTTCATAATAAAATAGTTAACTATTCCCACCAGATTCTGACTTCCATGGAGACGGTGGATGTGTCTTCTCGGCGATGGAAGATGCCTCCTTGAGACTTGGCACAAATTATTTGGCTTCCCTCCTCATTGCCAGCAAACTATGTTAAAGCAGCACACGTTCTACAGCAATGGAACCATGATTAACATCATGGAGTCCTCTATCAGTGCAGTCTCGGTTTCATTGGTTTGTCATGTTAGAATATCAGTGACCCCCTCTTGTTCCTGTGTAACTGTCTCAGAGGGATGAATAGCCTCCTCCTGGTCTCATGGAACAGGTTTAAGGGTCTGATTGGGCTCTGCCTGTTCCTGTTTAACGGCTCGACGCACTGAACAGACCACTCTTCTTCCTGTGTAACAGGCTGGAGTATTGAATGTGCTGTCACTCTTCCTGTTCCTGAATGTTAGCCCATACCTGTGTGCAACCAGCTGGAGATGCTGAATTAGCTTTTTTAACTGTGGAAATGTGCAGTGTCTGGCCGTGGTGTTACATAAATGTTACCGACACTTGAACAGCACAAACCGGAATGCTGTCTGGGTCTCGCTGCACATGGACACAGAATGGTTCAGGAGCTGATGGGGGACAAAATGTTCTGAACATTCTGTGATGTTCAGTCATCATTCCTACTTCAGATCTTATGATGGGAAAATACATTGATGGACAAGCTGAAGATGTTTGTGTTGAGGAGGCTAACCTGAGGATCTCCTGCAGAGATGTACTGGGACTGAGAGGGTTGTTGACGACTGACCCCAAACCTCTTTATTTGTGTTCTGAAAGATCCCGTCCAGTGGGAAGGTTACATCTGATCCACATTGAGCTCAAATAAGTAGGTGGTCCCGTTGCCATCCTAAGACAAACGCAGCCTTGGTTTCAAAACCATTCGCTCTTTCCTGAGTCCCTGTGTTCAACCCTTGTTCATATCAATAGGTGTTGGTGTATGTGTAGGGAGGGCTTTTCTCTCACAGAAGGTAATCACTGTCAGGAATGATCTGGGCTATAGAGCTAGGGGAGCTATATCACTGAAAGCATTTAAGGAGGTGGTAGATGGATGTTTGACTTGTCAGAGAGCTAAGGGGTGAAGAATTGGGCATTAAAGAGGAGTTAATGTCAACAGTAGATCAGCAATGATGTTATACAATGGCTTGATCATTCGAATTATCTGATCCTGTTCCTTTTGTCCTCATATTCAGTAATTGCAAAGTTAATGGCTTTAATCTTCCTGAATGTTATTTTATTAAACGTTGCAATCAGAGAGAGAAAGGTATCTTGTGAGTCATCTCGAGTTGAGGTATGGGGACTGTATTCACCGTGAATCTGGGTCTATAATATCACCAACAAATGAACCACAAGTTGCAGAGAGGAACCACGATGTAAAGAGACTAGAGATGTCTTTCGAACCAAATAATATTTTCCAACAGACACCAAACCTCTTGCGATAGTCTTGAGGGACTGAATGAGATTCTATGTTACTGTTGAGCAGGTATTTGGAGCAAGTGGCCTCGATCTGTTCCTTGCTGGAGCTGTGAGGAGTTTAATAGAACATAGCAAGACAGGACTGAGCAGCAGGAGTGGGCCATTAAATATTTTGTCACCACTCATGTAGTTTTGGTCTCAGCAGCACGTTTCTGTCTTTTTATCATTTTACTACATACAAAAACAACTTTGAATAAATGCAAACATCCAGGCACCACAATCCTCTGGGAAGGGAATTTCCACTTGAACAGCCCTTTGAGAATTTCTCATTTGTGTTCCAACAAATGTTGGAGGGTCACTATGTCCTTTTCCAGTCCCACTCCTCCACTGGTTACACCCATCTTAAATGCAGCCAATTTAGTGATGTGGCCAATGACATAGGTCGCAAAGTAGGCCATTTTCTCGAAAAATGTGAGAAACAGAAAGTTGAACTCATCACAAATGGTAAAATGATAGAGTGCTCTAAATGTTATTCTACCTTTGAAGTTGTACTGCTCACACAAGTTACTGGGAGTGAGATTTATTTCTGGAACATTGGGATTTTGCTGAATTCCCTTTGTTTCAGGCAATGGAGAGATTCCAGTGAATCCTCACCAGGAATCCTTCACAAGTGGTAAAGATGACGCAAGGATTGTATGATCTCACACTTTGCTATTGGGCGGAACAAAGTAAGAGAGAGGGATCAATCGACTGCTGCCTCTCAGACAGGGAACATTTTTATCTCTCTCTGTGTTGGAACATGCAATTTTGTCACTGAACACCAAACTGGACCATGTGCGATCTCCTGGAACATTCTCTGGAGAACCTGATTATGGATTATATGCAGGTGTGTCATTGCTCTTGTTGTACACAATTCCTTCCAATCGCAAACAAATGTTCCCACTTTATAATTTGAAGACATGCTTACACGTGTCTGTGTAATTTGTAAAGATTGGTAGGTGTCTTCATAGTCTGTGTGTTAATATCAATGCATCTTTTTCTTAAAGTTTATTCTCTAGCTTTAGTCTCCCTGACAGGAGATAATATGCATCCAGCTGATACACTTTTCAGAAAGTCATGGATGGTTCAATACTATTTCTCAGCTAAGATCAAAACTGCTAATCCCCCATAACAACAGGCCGACATTCCAGGAATGAGTAAAGGGAAACCTCTTTGAAAATCTTCGAAAATAATTATATCTTTTTATTTTAGTGTTAGGGGATCAATCCTGCTCACAGTACATCGGGTGGCGTCTCAGCAATGCCCTGTACAGATGCAGTAAAACATTCCTGCAATTAAACCTGATACATTTTGCCAAAAACAGCATCATTCCACTTACCTTCCAAATCACTTGCTCCATCCTACTTCATATGATTCATGTCGCAAGAACATGGAAACCTCCTGTATCATAGAGTTCGGCAATCTCTCTCCATTTAAATTATTTACAATTGTTTCAACCTTCATGCCAAAATTGACAACTTACATTGTTATTTATGCTGAAGGTTTGCTCACTAACCTTCCCTGCCTGTCTCACATTGCAGACTCACTATCTCCATTTGACGACACATTGAATGACCATCTTAGTGTACGAGCTAATTGAGCTCCAAGCCATTCCCTCTCCTTCCTCCAGGTCTTTGATACAGATTGTTGATCATTGATGATCCCACAGTTATCCCTGAGGAACTCCATCAGTTACAGTTTTGCAACCTGAAAATAAACATTTATCTCTATTCTCTATTTCCTGTTAGCGACAGCTTCACTGTTCCTGTGTAGCGGCTCAGGTGGGTTGAATGGCCTCCTCCTGGACTGTTTAGTGTACTTCATTCTATATTCCTGTGTAATTCCTTGCAGTGGCGGAATGGTCTCCTCCTATGTCATTGTAATGATCCTGTCTGACTGAATGGAGTGGTCCCCAACCCTGTCACAGGCTCGAGGGTGGATTATGGGAAAACACATGGGGTAGGGGCAGAAGTTGCCCATTCGGCTGCACCATTCAGAATGTTCATGGCTGATCGGAGTGTGTCTGACCATCCATTTTCTGTCTGTTCCCAATAAACACTGACTCTTCTGTCCAGGTAAGATGAGTCGAGCTCAGCCTTGAATATCTTCAATAACCGAGTCTTCACTGCTCACTGAGGATGAGAACACCACAGCAGCACAACACTAAAGTGAAAGGGACGTCCTTATTTCATTGTGGGACTGTTATTTTAAAGCTGTATTAACTGAATATCAAATCAACATCTCTTTTCAGACATAAGAACAGAATAATTAGGAATAATTAGGAACATAATCCATTCTGGACTCCAAATCTATCCCACATTCCCACTGACCCTTTCCAATCAAATATGTATCGCACCCAGCCTCTGCTGCTGTCTCAGGAAGAGAATGCCTGATAGCATAATACCGCAGGAGCATTAAGGAAATGAGCAGATTGAGGCTAGTCAGCCGATCGAGTCGGGAAATTCCGTTCAATTATTTCTTATGTGCACCTCGACCTCATTCTTCTGCCTTCTCCCTAGAATCCTTGATCTCCTTACAAATCAAAAACATACCGATTTGTGTCTTAATGACACTAGTGTCTGTGCCTCTGTGTATTTGTATGCGAGTGACTGTGAATGTGTCTGTGTGTGTCTGTATGTGTTTGTTTGCCCGTGTGTGCGTGTGTGTGTTCATGTGCTTGTTATCTATGTGTTTGCGTGTCTACATCTGTCTGTGTTTCAGACTGTGTTTCTATCTGTATTTATGTCGATTTGTATGTGACTGTGTATGTATTTGTGTGTTTATACGTGAATGTATACCTATCTCCTTGTAAGTATTGTGTGTGTTCGTCTGTGTATTTCTGTGTCTGCGTCTCTGTGCAGGGAGGTATCTGTGGGGTTTTTTTTGGAAGTGAAAGGACTGTTTTGGAACTGCCAGTGGGTTTAAACTGAGAATTGTCTTTCAATTGCTCCTTAACTGGTCAGTAGGACGTGGATGTTTCGGATACTCCACATGAGGCGTCCTGGTCCTCTCCAGCTCTTTAAGAGTCCTCCCCATATGGCGGTGGGACGGGAGTGAGGGAACGGATATCGGGCACTACATTATCCAGCCTGGCCCATTCTATCCTATTCCAGGCTGTTTCTCCTGGAATGGGAGAAAGGGATGGAGGGAGAGTGGGAATGGGTGACCCTGCTGTTTTTGCTGGTGCAGGTGGGGGGAGATGTGAGGTGTCTGGAATGAGTGAGTCGACAGTTTTGAATCCATATAGTATTATTAGTTGCTGAATTCAATAGTGATAGTGGGAGTGCCTGAGCATTATTTGGAGACAGAGCACGAACCTTGTTCGGTGTTAGGTGCCATAACAGATACACAGTGAGTGTGAGGGAGCAGAGAGTATACGGTAACTCTTATCCAAATAGAGCGTGGAAGATATTTTTGCTTGTCCAGTATTGTGGGACACTTCTTCAGATCATCTCAGCGTCGAGGTGAGCCTCCCTGAATGTCTTGTCCAGGTCTATCACTAATAACGACACAGACCTGTCCCTCAGGTTCCAAAGAAACAGTTTAGTTAGAGTTTACAGATAGCAAGGAGAAGCAAATATTGGTGTGTTATATATCGAATCCAAAACGGTAGCAGAAAATCTGAGCATCATATGTTCTGGAAATTAGACAGACAAGTATTGTGGATACCGCAGTCTTATTGGATGGTCTCAAGTTGTATCTAAGCTACGTTAACTAAGTGAAAGCTGAAAAATAAGTTCCGTAAGTGTATATGAGGTGGGTTGAAGAGTATGTTGTGAAGCAAACTAGAGAGCAGGTTATTTCGGATTTGATTTTGTGTGGTCAGAAGGACGAATTATTAACATTGGTCTGAAGCAGCTTTTAAGGAATAATGGCATTTATAAGGTGTATTTTACAAAGTGTCTGCATACAATATAGAATGCTTGAATATTCTAGACAAACATCATAGAAGACTGGAGGCTAGAGTGTCAAGATATCTTCAGTGAATTTGGAAAGTACAATATAACATTCAGTGGGAGACAAGCAATGGTTGTTAGAGTCATAGAATCCGACAGCACAGAGACAGGCCCATCAGCCCAAACTGGTCCATTCCGACCAAAATGCCCATCCTCGCTAAACCCACATACCTGCCATTGTCCCGTATCTTTCTAATCCTTTACTATCCATGTATTTGTTCAAATGCCTTTTAAGTGTTGTTAATGTATCTGCCTCAACCACTTCTCATTCCATATGCATACCAGCCCCTGTGTTAAAAAGTTGTTCCTCAGGTTCCCTTTTATTTTTTCCCCCTGACCTTAAACTGATGCCCTCTAGTCTGTGATTGCCCAACCCTGGGAAAAAGACTGGGTGCATTCACTCTATCCATGCCTGACATGATCTTATAAACTTCGATATGATCCTCCCTCAGTCTCATGCATACAAAAGTAATAAGTCCTAGCTTGTCCAACCTCTTTCTATAACTCAGACCATTGAGACCTTGGCAACATACTTGTATTTTTTTCCACACTCTTTCCAGTATAATGACATCCTTACTATAGCAAAGTGAACAACACTGATCATAACGCTACCAATATGGCCTCACCAGCATCCTGGATAACTGCAACATAACTCCTTAATTTCGATATTCAGTGATATAAACCGATTAAGGCCAGTGTGCCAAAAGCTTTCTTCACTGTCTACCTCTGAAACAACTTTCAGAGAACCACGCACCTGAATTCCAAGGTCCCTCTGTTCCCCTACAGGCCTTAGGACCCAACCATTCACCATGAAACTCCAACCTTGAGTTGACTTTCTAAAATGCAAGAACTTACACTAATCTATATTAAAATCCATTTGCCATTTCTCAACCCACTTCTCCAGCTGATCAAAGTACTGCTAAAATTACTGAAATTTCTGATAACCTTCTTCACTCTCCATGATTCCGCCTGCTTTAGTGCCGTCTTCAAACTTACAAATCATGCCTGTACATTCTCATGTAAATCATAGATATATGTAATATGTAGTGGTCCCAGCTTCAACCCCTGAGGCATTCCACTAGTCACAGGCCTTCAGTCTGACCAGCATGTTTCCAGTATTAATCTCTGCTTCCTACCATCAAGGCAATGTTGTAACTAATTTGCCAGCTCTCCCTCAATTCCATGTGATCTAACCTTCCAGAGCATCGGACAAAGTGGAACCTTATTGAAGGCCTTACTGCAATGCATCTAGACTACGTATTCCACCCAGACCTCCTCAAAGTTGCTGGTCACTTTATCAAAGAACTCCAACAAAATTGTGAGTCATGATCTCCCTTACACAAACTCCCGTGGGTGTCACTCTTTCCTTTTCTAGTCCCACTCCTCACTGCTAACAACAAATTTTAAATGTAATCAGGTTGGTTATATGGCCGATGATAAAGGTCTCAGACTGGGTCAGATTCAGTGATAAGAACAAGTCAGGCAGATTTCTTTAATCAGCCACAAGTTACTAACAGAACTAACGGAGGAATATGGTGGATCTGTGGGTAGCACGGCTGCCTCACATCACCAAGGAGCTGGGTAAAATTCCAACCTAGGGTGACCTTCTATTTGGAGTTTGAACATTCTCTCCAGGCCTGTGTGGGTTTCCTGCCACAGTCAAAGTATGTGCAGTTTAAAGTAGCTTGCCCATAGTGCCCAGGGATGTGTAGGTTAGATGGGTTAGTTATGGGAAATTCAGGGTTACATCGATGAGATTGGGGGCATGTCCAGGTGGGATGATGTTTGGTTGGTAAGTGTGGACTTAATGGGCGGAATGTCTTGCCTCCACACTGTAGAGGTTCTATGACAATGACAATAAATTTAGACGATACAAACACCCAGTGGATACATACTTAATCCACTCTTATCAACGTCTTGTATATTTCATTCTCATTCCAACAGTAACCTGTTAAAGCCTTCATAATATAAGCCCTTCACCCAAGAAATACGTGAAATGAAATATCTCTGAACTGCTTCCAATGTAATTATATCCTTTCTCAGATAAGGAGACACAAAAGACTAATCTCACACTCAGATCATAATGTTTATAATTGTTTTGTCAAAGTGCTGTGCGTCTTTGGAACACTCTTCCCCACAGAGCATTGGAGGCAGAGATACTGAATATTTTTGAGGCACAGATGGAAGGTTCATAAATAACAACAGAGTCAAGGATTATCGAAGAATGGGCAGCAATGTGCAGTGTGGGGGGAAATGTAGACAGTGGTATCAAATGACACGGCTTCAGACCCTGCAGGAATATAATGCAAAATGAAATGATAATATTGATAAAACTTTAAGGGGGAATACTAGACGGCAGAGATCCAGAAGGTCTGCTTTGCTGGGCTCTGCATCAACACACGGGCAAAGTGGTTCTCTAACACACCCCATCCCAGCCATTTACTTAAAATTCAACACTAAAAGAGCGATAGAATCTTTACTGATCCCGATTTGTCAAAGGGCAATGACAAAACATGGGGAAAGGATCGAGTAAGTCCCAAAAAGTGGTGCACCCGTCAGAAGCATCGAGCATGCCTGAGGCTGTAGCTGCAACCCATTCTGCTCGTTCCATGGACCCAGTTACTCACCAGGTCTTGGTCACTGAGTTCACCAAGTTGCGCGAAATGATTGAAGCCCTGATTGATGAACAGTTCAGCCGTGGCTAGAGCCGCTCTCAGCCGTGCTCCAGAAACATGAGCAGCAACTTGACAGCCTTGGAAACAGAACAGACGATGCCAAGCGCTGAACTGAAGCGACAGAGACCGTGATCGATTCCTCTCAGGAGAGGATCCTCGCCCTTGAAAAACATGTCTGCACCTTAACTGAACAAGATGACGACCTCGAGAACAGGGGTAAGATGAAGAATATTCACATCGTCGGTTTGCTGAAGCGGACAGAAGGTGGTCAGCTGGTGAGTTTTTTTCAAGAACTGGCTGCAGTGATCCCTTCACTTCGAAACTGAGGAGGGACGGGTGAAGACTGAGACAGTTCATCGGTTTACGGCATGGAAGTCAGACTCAGACCAACGCCTTCATCCTGTCCTTGTTTGATTACATAGCTATGGGGACAAACAAAGACTGGTGGAAGCTTTCAGAACCCAGAGGAAAGATCTGATGGGTTTAATTCACCAGAGCTCGGGATTATGTACTTTCAGGACTTTTCAGCTGCGGTGATTCAGGAAAGCAAATCTTTTGATGTGATTAAGAGAAGAGTAAGGGGACTCTGGACTCAGTATTCCTTACGGTACCCAGCGGTGCCCTGCATTGATTTCAATGGATCCACGAACTCGCGTGACTCTCCAGCGAAAGCGAAAATGTTATGGACATTTTAATGTAAGCTGGATATTTAGATAATCATGTTTCTCCTAAAAAAATTTTGTTGGATTTTTCTGGTATTAACCAGTATTAAATTATAGCCGGGACTGGGTTGAGTACTCATTTTTAACTTCTTCATTAGTATTACTACTCTTTTTATCTTTCTTTGCTTGTGTCTGGGGTACAGCTGAAGCTGGAGGGTGTTACAAAGGTAGTTGCGATGACTAAGTGCCAACCGAAGGGCAGTTCAAGCCCGATTTATGTTGTTAATTGCCCAGGATTCCATATTGGTAGCGGGCACAAGATAAAGTTTTGAGATATGTAAGCGTCCCCAGTAGGCGGTAAATTCCCCAATCGAGTGTGTTTGGCATTTTGGATTTTATTTCATTCTTTTTTTTTATATGCGTTTAGCTTTGGAAAGTTTTGAGAGCTTTTTAGTTGTAGTAGTTTTAGGTGGTACAGTTTTTAGGCTCAATGAGTCTTTTTTTTTTCATTAATCATCAGGGATGCATAATTCGATGTGAAAAAACTAGAAATGTTGCTACAATGAGTTATGGATAATGATGTGCTTAAATGTTGTACCTGGAACATTAAGGGGAACCACCTGCCAGTCAAGAGGGAAAATGTACTTTCTAGTCTTCAAAAAGAGAGGGTGAATGTTGTCCAATTGCAGGAGATGCACCTTGATGGCAAGGAACATTTGACGTTAAAACAGGGCGGTTTGATCGGGTTTTTTTTTTGTTCTCGTCTTTAATACAAGAAGTAGGGGAGAAGCCATCCTAGTGAAGAAGAATCTTCCATTTAAATTATTAGATTGCATTAGACAATCACGGGAGGATCATCATCCCCAAAGTCTTGAACTATGGGAAGTAATACAGTATTTTAAATGTTTATGGCTCCCCACCCCCGGTGCACAATCTTAAAACCCTGGTAGATGCATTTTCCAAATTAAGTTATCTTGCATAGTGGCACATAATTGTAGAAGGAGATTTCAACTGTCTTATGGACCCACGGTGGACAGAGTGTCCAAATGTCCCAAATACCCTCGTTATGATGTAAGCAATGAATGGATTTGTGTGCAGAATTAGAGCTTGTAGATGTTTGGAGGCAGATATGCCTCACAAGTAGGGATTTTATTTTCTCCTTTAACCCGCAGAAATGGCAGACGAGGGTTAATCTCTTCCCCATTCCTGCAACAATCTTAAATTCGGTGGCATCCTACACAATTGGGAATATTATCCCAACATTCCTGCCCAGAAGTAAGATCGAAATGACATAAGATTATGTTGTATGCAGATGAGGGTCTTATGATTTTGTCAAATCCCACAGTTTCGGCAGCTCACGTGATGTAATGCATTATTTCGTTTATCACCTTTTCGGGCTATAAAATTAATTTTACAAAGTTTGTGGCCATGCCTATGGGAGGTATCAGGGAAATACCTGATGTTGAAGGCAAACCCTGGTTTCCTTTTAAATGGCCACGGGGGTGATTTCCCTATTTCAGTATATTCTTTACATCCATCTTTGATCATTTATTTAACGTGAACTCTGTCCATTTGTTTGACAAAATTAAACAAGACCTTCAAAGATGGGATGCACTTCCAATATCCTGGCTAGGTCGGATAGCTGTTCTTCCAATGAATGTCCTTCCTTATTTGCTTCCTTTGATTAGATTAGACTTACAGTGTGGAAACAGGCCCTTCGGCCCAACAAGTCCACACCGACCCACCGAAGCGCAACCCACCCATACACCCCTTTTACCCCTTACCTAACACTTCGGGCAATTTAGCTTGGCCAATTCACCTGACCCGCACATCTTTGTGACTGTGGGAGGATACCCACGCAGACACGGGGAGAACGTGCAAACTCCACGCAGTCAGTCGCCTGAGTCGGGAATTGAACCCGGGTCTACAGGCGCTGTGAGGCAGCAGTGCTAACCACTGTGCCACCGTGCCGAACAAACAGATGTTTCCCAGACAGATATTTAGGATACTTAATGGCTGGTTTGCTTCTATTATTTGGCATCAATCAAATTACAACTACCCCACAGAGTGTGTGGAGTAGATCTCCCAGATTAAAAGCTATCAATTAAGCTCTTCATTATCCTATGTTAATGTCTGGGCCACTGAGGACTCGGTGTCAATACGGTTAGATTTTGAACCCTATCAGACAAAGTGAACCCTTATTAGTCTGTTGTTCTTAAGCAAAATGACAACATTTATGGAGTATTGTCATAACCCAATAATTATCAATAAAGTTAAAGTATGAATGCCAATATGTCAGGTCGAGGGCAATATAGCCAAAACTATGCTGTTTACCCCTATAATTGGTATAACAAGTTGTCAACCGGGGATAATGGATTCCATGTTTAAACTGTGGGAAGCCAGGGGTGCAACTTGCTTGAGTGATTTAGAATTAATAGAATCCTTACAGTGTGGAAACAAGCCCTTGGGCTCAACAAGTCGACTTCGACACACCCAGACCCATTCCCCTAGTATCCTTTATTTACCCTGACTAATGCTCCAACCTACACATCCCTGAACACTATGGGTGATTTATCAATAGCCAATTCATCTAACCTGCACATCTTTGGATCCTGGTGCTGTGAGCCTGCTGTGCTAGCTACTGAGCTACCACGTGTTATTTGAGGGAGAAAGAATGACATCATTTGATCAAATAACTCGTAAGTATGGACTACCTAGTAGAGACCTCTTCTGTTTTTTTTATCTTGATTTTAAAAAAAAAATTACCTTTACCAGACTCTCACAGATCCGATAGAGAGAAGTGGGTGCTTATTGCTTAGAATACACTCGCTGCCAGTACCCTTTATCACTAGTTGGAGTGTGCCCCCTCAGACGAGACTGTGCAGCGTTGTGATGTCTGCGAGAAAGATAGCTGGGGGTTCAGAACACCTCGGAGAGATGGGCGGATATTTGTGAAAATGCTCGAAGGATTTTGATCTGTAATAGGACCCATTCCATGCAGTTGAAAATTCTTCATGGTGTCTATCTGACCCCAGACTGACTCTCAAAATGCGAAGTGGATTATCTTCAGCCTGTCGTAAGTACAGAATGACTACAGACACTCTTACTCATTGCTTGTTGTCCTGCTACAGGCTTCATATATATTGGAGCACTGTGGTAGCTGTGATAGAGTAGATATTGGGGACTGAATTGGAGATGGACCCGGTTTTTCTTTTCCTGGGCCTGCTCAGGGTACCTTACACAGATGTACATGACGAAAAAATTATATCCTTACTTTCTGTGCTTGAAAACATGTTCTGTTGTGTTGGATGTCTGAAAGCCCTGGGTCTGTTGCGTCGTCGTAAGTTCTTCATGGAGAATATCCCTTTGGACTTTCTCACCGGTATGGTGCATCAAAAAAACTGAGATTTATATAAGACATGGCAGCCCTTTTTGGATTACCATGATGCAGGTTTATCTGTCACATTAAGAAGGGCTTTTATATAGCCATGACGATATTGTCTAATGAATCTAATATCCAGCAAGGAACAATTATGAACATAAAATGCGTATCAGTTAATGCACTTGAAGAACGAGAGTTATCGTTTTGTTATGCTGAGGTGTACTATTTATTCATTACTTATTCTTTATTCTTGTTTTTCTTCTGTCCATTTTGTGCTTTTAACTTGTTTTGTATGTACATGCACACGAGTGTAATTTTGTTCAGTTTTTTGAGCTGTGTTGTTATTCGGTTATGATAATGTAAAAAATCTTTTCAATAAGATTACTTTTTTAAAAAAATAAAACGCTAACATTGAAAGAATAGAGTCCCAAAGAACTCTCATTGGAGCGACCACTCATGCTGGTTTACCCTGAGGGTCACCACATCTCGGGTGATAGGGTGAGGTTGAGGTTGAGAGAGCGTCCTCTTCATGGTAACCCCTGTCAGTGTGAGGAACCTGCGCTGTTGGCTTCCCTCTACATCACAAACCTGCCATCCAACTAAGTGAGAGACAATGCAACTGTCACAGACAGAAACAGTCACAGGGAAAGGGCAAGAGGAACTTTCATAACAATGAAAATGGTACAATTCAGATAACGGTCAACAAAACGGCTGAGGGTAAAAACATTCTCTGCTCGAAATTATATTTTATAACAAGACGTGTTAAGAACCTGTCTTTGATTTAATATCATTAAGGTGAGTCAAGTGAAGTAACCAGAATTACTAAGTGTGAATGGCCATCTATAACCATAAAGTAATGTAGATTTTTTGTTTGGTCTGTGTAAAGCATGCTGACTATCGTATGAAAATATAAAGCAGATGGAATATATTGTTAGGAGAGTGCATTCCATGCGAAATACCCTTAAACAGGCACTTAAAGAAAACTTGGGTAAAAGTACTGGAGTGCCGTCTGGTCAATCATGATGGGTCGGAGAATTGGGCTGGTATTGAATGAGAGGGACACCATGGGGTGGGATGTGTAGCTAATGAGGTGAATTCGATACAATAGCACCACAAAGCTAGCTCAGCTTTGTACAGACAATCCCTTTGTCACACTTAACGAAAATGAAACTGAGACAAATTACTGATTTATACAGCTCAATGTGTCGAAGACTCTGCAGTCCTCCCTCCCAGTTACAAAGCTGCAGGACAAATGCTCATTCATAACTCTCCATCGCCTGAACTCATACTAATATACCGTTCACTCATAATTCTTCATAATACTGACCCGTATTGCATGATACTATCAAAATGTCTTCATTTCAGCATTCTGGAAACAGTGAACATATCTTTCCATGACATTTTTTCTCAGTCTCCCCTCTCTGTCTCTATCCCAAAACACAAGTATTTACTGTCATATAGTTCTACAGACGGAAACAGGCCCTTCTGCCCAGCTGTTCCATGCCGAACAAAATGTCCATCCACACTCATCCAATTTCTCTGCCCTTGCTTTGTATCCTTTAATATTTTCCTATCTGTGTACTTGTTCAAATGCCTTTTCAATGTTGTTATTGTACGCACCTCAACCATTTCCACTGTCAGCTCAGTCCATATGTGTACCATGCTCTCTGTAAAAAAGTTGCCCCTACGGGTTAATTTTTTATTTTATTCCTCTCGAAGCATTGACGAATTTCCTCTAGTCCTCGATTCTCCAACCTTGCGGGAAAAAAAAGAAGTATTCACCCTATACACTTCTTGTTGTGGTTCTGTTCGCCGAGCTGGGAATTGGTGTTGCAGACGTTTTGTCCACTGCCTAGGTGACATCCTCTGTACTTGGGGGTCTCCTGTGAAGCGCTTCTGTGATGTTTCCTCTGGCATTTATAATGGTTTGTATCAGCCGCTTCCAGTTGTCAGTTCCAGCTGTCGGCTGTAACGTCTGCATCACAAATCCCCAGCTTGGCGAACAGAACCACAACAATGAACACTTGAGCTACAAATCTTCTCACAAACTATCTACACTTATATAAGAACCCCCTTCAGTTTCCTAGGCTGTAAAGAAATAAGTCCTAACCTGTCCAACTTCTCCATATAACTTAAACCCTTTAGCCCAGGAAACATCTCTGAAATTCCTTCTACACTCTTTCTAATTCAATAATATCTTTTCTAGAGCAAGGAGAACAAAACTGAACCCAATACTCCAACTGCAGCCTTACCAACATCCTGTGTAATTGCAACATAACGTCCCAACTTCTACACTCAACGCCCTGATCAAGACCTGTGTGCCAACAGCCTCCTTCACTGTCCTGTGTATCTGTGACACAAATTTCAGATGACCGTGCACCTGATCTCTAATGTCCTTTGTTCCACTTACACTCCTTAAGGCCTTCTCATTCATCATTAAAATCCGACCTAATGTTGCGTTGCGCACTCTCGGCCAAACAGTTGATAAAGATAACAAACAGCAATGGGCCCAGCACTGACCCCTGAGGCACTCCACTAGTCACAGGCCTCCAGTCCGACAAGCATACCTCCACCAGAGCCATTTGCTTCCTAACGTCAAGTCAACTGTGTCGCCAATTTGTCAGATTACCTTGGAGTCCATGCGATCTAACTTTCTTGAGCGGCCTACCATCTGGAACCTTACCAAAGGCTTGACTGAAATCCATATAGATTATGTCCACAACCCTGCCCTCGTCAACCTTCCTAGTCGCTTCCTCAAAAATCTCTAATAAAATGTGTAAGGCATGATCTGCCATGCACAAAGCTATGCTGACTGCTCCAAGTCAAACTCTGTCTTTCCCAATGCATGCACATCTTATATCTCCGTACCTTCTCAAGCGGTTTACCGAAAACAGATGTGAAGCTTACTGGTCTATATTTCCCAGGCTTTTCTTTGCAACCCTTCTTGAATAAGGGCACTACATTTGCTACTGTCCCGACTTCCGGGACCTTGGCCCCTGAACTGTATTCTCCCGCCTCTTGCAGTGCTCTTGGATATATCTGGTCAGGACCACGAGATTTATCTGACTTTATGCATTCTAATATGTCCAACAGCATCTCTACTGTGATATGAACGGAACCAGGATATGACAACTAACCACCCAAAAGATTACAGATCCTCATGTCTTTCTTCATGGCAAACACAGAGGGGAAATTGAGAACCTCGCCCGTCTGTTGTGGTTTTACACGTGAAATGCGTCCTATTTTCGCTGTAGTCGTTCTTTTTCTTTACTATACAGAAAGCACATCTTTGGATTCACCCTAATCTTCTCAGCCAAGGCTATGTGTTCACCCTTCTTTTCGCCCTCCTGATTTCCTTCTTCAGTAAACTCCTGTATCCCTGTGTCTCTCCAGAGATTCCATTGATTCCAGCTACCTGAAACCGAGCCCTCCTTTTTGCTGGCTAGAGCCTGATTATCTCTTGTCATCCAGGTTCTCTCTTCCTGCCTCACTTTCCCTTCACCCTCACAGAAACATAGACTTTGAATTCGAGCTATCTCACTTTTAAAGGCCTTCCACATACCAGAGGTCCTTTTGCCTGGAAACAAGCTACTCCAATCAACGTTTGCAAGTCCCTGTCTATTTCCAACAAAATTCGCCTCGTCCCAATTTAGAACTTGAATCTGTGGACCAATTCTGTCCCTCCCATAACTATTTTAAAATTAATACAATTCTAGTCACCGGTCCCAAAATGCTCCCCACTTTACCTCCGTCACCTATCCTGCCCTATGTCCCAGCAGTAGGTCGAGTCTATCCCTTCCCGAGTAGGACCCTCTATATGCTACTTGTGGAAACTTTCCTGAACACACTTAACTGATTCCTTTCCATCTAAGTCCAAAACCCTCTGGAAGTCCCAGTCTATGTTAGTATAATTAAAATCACCTATTATGACAATCCTATTGCTCCTGCAAGCCTCCCCAGCCTCCCTGCATATTTGTTTCTCTAATTCCCATTGATTATTTGGAGGCTTATAGTGCAACCACACTATACATCACCAACTCCCTCTTACTTCTTTGCACCATCCACAAAC